>NC_058089.1:73577020-73798906 GCF_014858855.1 Bufo gargarizans
CAGGACTGATGGTAGCGCTCACCTTTTCTTCTCTGGACAAGCCTTTTTCCTGATGCCCCAAACTATCGGAAAGAGGCTTCATCAGAGAATATGACTTTCCCCCAGTCCTCAGCAGTCCATTCACCATATTTTCTGCAGAAGATCAATCTGTCCCTGATGTTTTTTTGGGAGAGAAGTGGCTTCTTTGCTGCCCTTCTTGACACCAGGCCATCTTCCAAAAGTCTTCGCCTCACTGTGCGTGCAGATGCGCTCACACCTGCCTGCTGCCATTCCTGAGCAAGCTCTGCACTGGTGGCACTTCGATCCCGCAGCTGAATCCTCTTTAGGAGAAGATCCTGGCGCTTGCTGGACTTTCTTGGATGCCCTGAAGCCTTCTTAGCAAGAATTGAACCTCTTTCCTTGAAGTTCTTGATGATCCTATAAATTGTTGATTGAGGTGAAATCTTAGTAGCCACAATATCCTTGTATCTAAGCCATTTTTATGCAACGCAATGATGGCTGCACGCGTTTCTTTGCAGGTCACCATGCTTAACAATGGAAGAACAATGATTTCAATCATCACCCTCCTTTTAACAGGTCAAGTCTGCCATTTTAACCCAATCAGCCTGACATAATGATCTCCAGCCTTGTGCTCGTCAACAGTCTCACCTGAGTTAACAAGACATTACTGAAATGATCTCAGCAGGTCCTTTAATGACAGCAATGAAATGCAGTGGAAAGTTTTTTGGGGGATTAAGTTAATTTTCATGGCAAAGAAGGACTATGCAATTCATCTGATCACTCTTCATAACATTCTGGAGTATATGCAAATTTCTATTATAAAAACTTAAGCAGCAACTTTTCCAATTTCAAATATTTATGTAATTCTCAAAACTTTTGGCCACGACTGTACATAGGACTCACTACGGAAGGGAAAGAGCTGGACCCAAATTAATATCAATATTTGCAATGCGCTGTCTTACCTGCCTGTCAGGGAGTCTTATGCAAATAGCATGGTTTGCATGGTGGTAAAGACAGCCACTGCTCCCTTGCTCCACACTTTATCCCTTTTGGCTCTTTGGCTCTCTTCTGTGGTCATTAGGTCCTTGTTCTGTAAACTTCTAGATGGATAGGGTCACATGCACAGCTACAGAAAATGACTGGCCTCAGTAATGATGTGTCCACAAACGGTACGACCCAGTAGAGATCATCGCTAAGGCCAGTTGTTGACAGACTTCGTGCTTCCGAAAATTTACAGAATGGGGACCGGAAGACCGCAGAAGAGATCCAGAGAAGAATGGTGAGCGTGTTTTTTTAAAAATTAAAGTGCCTAAAGCTAGAATTTCAATGGTGTACTTTTTGCTGGCTTTGTATATCGTAATGTAAATGTATTAATTTAGATTTATCTTCAAACTGATGTGTCCCTCCTTACCTTTCCTCTTGGCTCAACATACAGTATGCCAAGATAAGTGGTGCAAGATAGCGAGCTTTGGGAAAAAAAATAAACATTCTCTGTTGGGAGTTGTTTCTGCTATATGTGTCTACATGTGGTTGCTCAACGTTTTTGATGTAAATTGAATTTTGTTGAGGGTTTTGCAAGAATGTCTCAGTAATGTATTGAAGTTGAATCATGAGAGATTGAAGTGCTTAATGAAATTTGTTGAAAGGTAAGGATGGACACATCTGTCTACGGTCATTTGAAAAAAATTGTTCAAACTATAGTTTGCAATGGCCAATAGAAGACTTGTCTGCCCAAAATGTGAATGGCCAGGTTGACATATTTTGACCAAATTACATGTAAATGGCATGATTGGGCAAATTAGGCTGATTATTTACCATTGTGCTCAAGGACCGGAAGTCAGTTTTGTAGAACTTGGTGGGCCAGTTTAACCTGGCATGTTGCTGGTGGGATTGTCCATAAGAACGATCTTATGGACTACAGATTCTCTCATGTGTATGGCAGGTTTTATCATAGAGCCCCCTCTAAGATATCCGTGTGGCATAACAGGACAACATCTTAACCACTTCAGCCCCGCTAGGTGAAACCCCCTTCATGACCAGAGCACTTTTTACACTTCGGCACTACACTACTTTCACCATTTATCGCTCGGTCATGCAACTTACCATACAAATGAATTTTACCTCCTTTTCTTCTCACTAATAGAGCTTTCATTTGGTGGTATTTCATTGCTGCTGGCATTTTTACTTTTTTTGTTATTAATCAAAATGTAACGATTTTTTTGCAAAAAAATGACATTTTTCACTTTCAGCTGTAAAATTTTGCAAAAAAAATGACATCCATATATAAATTTTTCGCCAAATTTATTGTTCTACATGTCTTTGATAAAAAAAAAATGTTTGGGCAAAAAAAAATGGTTTGGGTAAAAGTTATAGCATTTACAAACTATGGTACAAAAATGTGAATTTCCGCTTTTTGAAACAGCTCTGACTTTCTGAGTACCTGTCATGATTCCTGAGGTTCTACAATGCCCAAACAGTAGAAAACCCCCACAAATGACCCCATTTCGGAAAGTAGACACCCTAAGGTATTCGCTGATGGGCATAGTGAGTTCATTGAACTTTTTATTTTTTGTCACAAGTTAGCGGAAAATGATGATGATTATTTTTTATTTTTTTTTTCTTACAAAGTCTCATATTCCACTAACTTGCGACAAAAAAATTAAACATTCTAGGAACTCGCCATGCCCCTCACGGAATACCTTGGGGTGTCTTCTTTCCAAAATGGGGTCACTTGTGGGGTAGTTATACTGCCCTGGCAATTTAGGGGCCCAAATGTGTGAGAAGAACTTTGCAATCAAAATGTGTAAAAAATGACCGGTGAAATCCAAAAGGTGCACTTTGGAATATGTGCCCCTTTGCCCACCTTGGCAGCAAAAAAGTGTGACACATCTGGTATCGCCGTACTCAGGAGAAGTTGGGGAATGTGTTTTGGGGTGTCATTTTACATATACCCATGCTGGGTGAGAAAAATATCTTGGTCAAATGCCAACTTTGTATAAAAAAATGGGAAAAGTTGTCTTTTGCCAAGAAATTTCTCTCATCCAGCATGGGTATATGTAAAATGACACCCCAAAACACATTCCCCAACTTCTCCTGAGTACGGCGATACCAGATGTGTCACACTTTTTTGCTGCCAAGGTGGGCAAAGGGGCACATATTCCAAAGTGCACCTTTCGGATTTTGCAGGCCACTTTTTACACATTTTGATTGCAAAGTACTTCTCACACATTTGGGCCCCTAAATTGCCAGGGCAGTATAACTACGCCACAAGTGACCCCATTTTGGAAAATAGACACCCCAAGGTATTCCGTGAGGGGCACTGCGAGTTCCTAGAATTTTTTATTTTTTGTCACAAGTTAGCGGAAAATGATGATTTTTTTTTCTTTCTCTTTTTTCCTTACAAAGTCTCATATTCCACTAACTTGCGACAAAAAATAAAAAATTCTAGGAACTCGCCATGCCCCTTACGGAATACCTTGGGGTGTCTTCTTTCCAAAATGGGGTCACTTGTGGCGTAGTTATACTGCCCTGGCAATTTAGGGGCCCATATGTGTGAGAAGTACTTTGCAATCAAAATCTGTAAAAAATGACCGGTGAAATCCGAAAGGTGCACTTTGGAATATGTGCCCCTTTGCCCACCTTGGCATCAAAAAAGTGTCACACATCTGGTATCGCCGTACTCAGGAGAAGTTGGGGAATGTGTTTTGGGGTGTCATTTTACATATACCCATGCTGGGTGAGAGAAATATCTTGGCAAAAGACAACTTTTCCCATTTTTTTATACAAAGTTGGCATTTGACCAAGATATTTTTCTCACCCAGCATGGGTATATGTAAAATGACACCCCAAAACACATTCCCCAACTTCTCCTGAGTACGGCGATACCAGATGTGTCACACTTTTTTGCAGCCTAGATGCGCAAAGGGGCCCAAATTCCTTTTAGGAGGGCATTTTTAGACATTTGGATCCCAGACTTCTTCTCACGCTTTAGGGCCCCTAAAAAGCCAGGGCAGTATAAATACCCCACATGTGACCCCACTTTGGAAAGAAGACACCCCAAGGTATCCAGTGAGGGGCCTGGCAAGTTCATAGAATTTTTTTTTTTTTTGCATAAGTTAGCGGAAATTGATTATTTTTTTTTTTTCCTCACAAAGTCTCACTTTCCGCTAACTTAGGACAAAAATGTAAATCTTTCATGGACTCAATATGCCCCTCAGCAAATACCTTGGGGTGTCTTCTTTCCAAAATGGGGTCAGTTGTGGGGTGTTTGTACTGCCCTGGCATTTGAGGGTCTCCGCAATCATTACATGTATGGCCAGCATTAGGAGTTTCTGCTATTCTCCTTATATTGAGCATACAGGTAATGAGATTTTTTTTTCCGTTCAGCCTCTGGGCTGAAAGAAAAAAATGAACGGCACAGATTTCTTCATTCGCATCGATCAATGTGGATGAAAAAATCTCTGCCAAAAAAAAAAAATGGAGGGGAAAGGCGTCTGCCAGGACATAGGAGCTCCGCCCTACATCCATACCCACTTAGCTCGTATGCCCTGGCAAACCAGATTTCTCCATTCACATCAATCGATGTGGATGAATAAATCATTGCCGGGATTTTTTTTTATATATATATATATACAAAGTGCTTGCCAAAGCATAGGAACGCCGCCTCCTCCTCAGCTCGTATGCCTCGGCAAACGTATCTGTCACTGCAGAGGAGAAAATCCCGTCTTGCAGCGCCGCATACACCGACTTGCGTGTAATCTGACAGCAGCGCAATGCTTCTGTCAGAATGCACATCGGTGCTGCAGCTAGTCAATCGGTTGGTCCACCTGGAAGGTAAAAAAAGAAAAAAAAAAAAAAAGAAAAAACCAGGCCGCAACGCAATAATTTTATTAACTTTGGAACAGAACATGTAACTTTAACTTTTTTAACTGAACATTAACGTGTTTGCTTACTGGTGTGTTTTTCTTTTGTTTTTTTGTTTTTTTACCTTTATAGAACAAACCTCTCCTTCCCCATGGGTCAATGTGCAAAGCGCAAATCGCCCAAAGATGTGGCGAAGTGCGTTATGCACTTTGTCCCATGTGAAAGGAGACGTTTGCAGCAGCAGTGAGTGAATGGGCCCTAATAGCCCTGTGTGCCTGTCCTGGTGAGATGATCCCTATGCTAATAGTGTACCTGTGAGTGGTACTTCCGGAAACACTCTCCAAAGCATAGGGCAGGGTGGTCCGGACAGTCAGGACAGAAATAGCGGGTGTCACGCCTTATTCCACTCCTGCTACAGACACGACATCTTTTTCGGGGTGACGGTTGGGTTGAGGTACCAGGAACGACATTGGGGAAATGTCGCTCGTGTAGACGGCTAACTACACTGGTGGTTTGGGCCACGGAACCTCCTGGATACAGGAGGTTCTCGATGATCTCTTCCTGAAATTTGAGGAAGGATCCAGTTCTCCCAGCCTTACTGTAGAGAACAAAACTATTGTACAGAGCCAATTGAATTAAATATACAGACACCTTCTTATACCAGCGTCTGGTGCGTCGGGAAACTAAATACGGAGACAACATCTGGTCATTGAAGTCGACCCCTCCCATGTGGAGGTTATAGTCGTGGACTGAGAGGGGCTTTTCAATGACACGGGTTGCTCGCTCAATTAGTATTGTCGTGTCTGCGTGAATGGAGGAGAGTATGTAAACGTCACGCTTGTCTCTCCATTTCACCGCGAGCAGTTCTTCGTTACACAGTGCGGCCCTCTGCCCCCTTGCAAGACGGGTGGTAACGAGCCGTTGGGGGAAGCCCGCGCGACTAGTTCGCGCGGTACCACAGGCGCCAATCCGTTCTAGAAACAAATGCCTAAAGAGGGCCACACTTGTGTAAAAATTGTCCACATAAAGATGGTACCCCTTGCCGAATAAGGGTGACACCAAGTCCCAAACTGTCTTCCCACTGCTCCCCAGGTAGTCAGGGCAACCGACCGGCTCCAGGGTCTGATCTTTTCCCTCATAGACCCGAAATTTGTGGGTATAGCCTGTGGCCCTTTCACAGAGCTTATACAATTTGACCCCATACCGGGCGCGCTTGCTTGGGATGTATTGTTTGAAGCCAAGGCGCCCGGTAAAATGTATCAGGGACTCGTCTACGCAGATGTTTTGCTCTGGGGTATAAATATCTGCAAATTTCTGGTTGAAATGGTCTATGAGGGGCCGAATTTTGTGGAGCCGGTCAAAAGCAGGGTGGCCCCTGGGACGGGAGGCGGTGTTGTCACTAAAGTGCAGGAACCGCAGGATGGCCTCAAAACGTGCCCTGGACATGGCAGCAGAGAACATGGGCATGTGATGAATCGGGTTCGTGGACCAATATGACCGCAATTCATGCTTTTTTGTCAGGCCCATGTTGAGGAGGAGGCCCAGAAAAGTTTTAAGTTCGGAAACTTGGACTGGTTTCCACCGGAAAGGCTGGGCATAAAAGCTTCCCGGGTTAGCGGTAATAAATTGTGTGGCATACCTGTTTGTTTCGGCCACAACTATGTCTAAAAGCTCCTCAGTCAAGAACAGCTCAAAAAATCCCAGGGCCGAACCGATCTGAGCCGTCTCAACCCGAACTCCAGACTGGGCAGTGAAAGGGAAAACTACAGGTGCGGCTGAAGTTGGGGACTGCCAATCAGGGTTTGCCAGCACCTCTGGGATTCTAGGGGCTCTACGGGCACGTCTTTGCGGTGGCTGCGACGGGGTCACTACTGCACGTGCCACCGTACCAGCTTCAACTGCCCTTCTGGTGCTCGCTACTTCACCAGGTTGTACGGCAGTGCTGGTACTAGGTCCAGGGAGGGCTGGGCTGCTGGTGTATGCCTCACCACGTAATCCGACAGCACCAGCCCCACTCTGCTGCTCTTGAAGCGGATCCTGCGCAACCTGCGGTCTAGCGACACGGGGCCGGGTACGCCTGGTGGTATCAGGGACCTCAGCCTCCTCGTCCGAACTTTGGGTCAGAGAGCCACTGCTTTCTACAGGTTCGTATTCTGACCCGCTGGATTCATCAGATGAGGGTTCCCACTCCTCATCCGACTGGGTCAGAAGCCTGTAGGCCTCTTCAGAGGAATACCCCCTGTTAGACATGTGGGCAACTAAATTTAGGGGTATTCCCTGAGACTACCCAAGAAAAAAAAAGCAAGCCTGTCTTACAAAGGGGAGGCTAGCGAAGTACCGGAGGCCGCTGCGGTTGATAAAAAATATCAAAACTGATTTTTTTATCGCCGCAGTGCGTGTAAAGTGAATGTGCAGTGATCAAAAAAAATTTTTTTTTGTCACTGCGGTGGGGCGGGTGTGGGCGAACGCACGTGTGGGCGACCGATCAGGCCTGATCGGGCAAACACTGCGTTTTGGGTGGAGGGCGAACTAAAGTGACACTAATACAATTATAGATCTGACCGTGATCAGTTTTGATCACTTCCAGATACTATAAAAGTACAAATGCTGATTAGCGATACGCTAATCAGCGAATAACGGACTGCGGTGCGGTGGGCTGGGCGCTAACTGATCGCTAACTACCTAACCAAGGGGCCTAAACTATACCTGAAACCTAACGGTCAATAACAGTGAAAAAAAAAAGTGACAGTTTGCACTGATCACTTTTTTCTTTTCACTTGTGATTGACAGGGGTGATCAAAGGGGTGATCAAAGGGTTAATTGGGGTTCAGGGGGGTGATCAGGGGCTATAGTGTAGTGTTTGGTGTACTCACTGTGAAGCCTGCTCCTCTGCTGGATCCAACCGACGAAAAGAACCAGCAGAGGAGCAGGCAGCCATATAACAGATCATATTTACAAATATGATCTGCTATCTGGCACTTTGATTGGATTTTTTAAAAATCAGCAACCTGCCAGCCACGATCATTGGCTGGCAGGTTGCTGACGAAATACTTCTCGATGAAATGCCGGCGCGAACTGCGCACGCGCGGGTGCATACTCGCGTCATCTCGCGTCTCGCGAGATGACGCGTATATGCGTGACTGTGCGCAGCGCTGCCACCTCCGGAACGCACATGTGCGTTAGGCGGTCCGGAGGTGGTTAATAGGCATAACTCTATCAGCAACGGCTTTGGGTCACTAAACACTTCAAAGAGCTGGTAAGTTTGTCAAGTTTATCAAGGAAAACTATTTGCATTAATATAAAACAGATTAGGGTAGATTTGATAATAATGTCTAAGACCGTGTAGAAATGCTCCAGATTTATCATATTGGAAACTGTCTAGTTTACCTAGCTTTTAACACTTTTTGTTGGCTTACTTTGTTCATGAAACATGCACCTTAATTTTGTCACATCTAAAGCCATCACCTCTTTCACTCCCCTTTTTAGGCAAAGCAGGTGTAGGGGGGGGGGGGGGGGCCCGGGGTGTGGTTGCCCCGGCCGCCAAATTGCAGGGGTCGCCAGGCAGCAGGAATTTTAATGAGGGCCACGGGAGTCTATGGCTCCAGTCCCATCCGTTATGCCTCATAGGCCTCAGGCCACTAGGACTGAAGCCTATGAGGCAGTAGAGCGACGCAGGACTCGGTCGCGATTACCTAACTGTGACCTCCTGCGTCGGATCTCGCGAGATGACGCGGCGCGGGAAGGCACAGTGAGGCGTTTGTGACCGCCTGTGCCAGGATGCCACAAGCTATGATGGAGAGAGGTAAGTATTTTTTTTATTTTTTTTTATGTATTTACCCTACCCTAATTGCAGAGGTACTAGGGCCACTATGGGGGTGATGGAGGAACAGAGAGAGGCAGACCGAGAACATCATACTAATAAGAGTGGCCACTATATTAATAACAAAGAGGGGCCATTATATGAATAACAGAGAGGGGGCCATTATATTAATAATAAAGAGGGGTGCATTATATTAATGATAAAGAGGGGTGCATTATATTAATGATAAAGAGGGGTGCATTATATTAATGACAAAGAGGGGGCCATTATATAAAAAATACAGAGGGGGCCATTATATAAAAAATACAGAGGGGGCCATTATATTAAAAATAAAGAGGGGGCCATTATATTAAAAATAAAGTGGGGCCACTATATTAATATTAAAGTGGGGCCATTATATTAATAATAAAGAGGGGCCATTATATCAATAATAAAGTGGGGGCCATTATACTAATAATAATAATACAGAGTGAGTCATTAATATTAATAATAATACTAATACAGAGGGGTCCAATATAATATACAGGGGGAATAATATTATGGGAAATGGGGGACTATCTGTATGGCTCTAGCACAGTATTGGGGCGGCCGCAGGATGACAGTGTTGAGACAGCAGGAAGGAGAGCATGATAGTTAAGTGAGGAACCTAATTTTTTTTCTGTGAAACTCTGCAGAGATGAGAAGCAGCTGAAAGAAGGTGTCATGGCGGTCTTATCTCTGAATGTAACACTGGATGTAACAGGTATATGGTGCTGTATTCTACTGTATGTTATAATATCCATCCACATATCTGTTTCACAGTAGGGTTGGGGGGGGGGGGGTGAATATGGACGACCCTGCCGCATCCTGGCCCCAGACTTCAGGTCACACTGTGGTTGTTCTGAATTCTGGGGCCTCACACCCATCTACTACTTTATCTGTACTTAGAGAGTTATCACTGTGTTATCTGAGGTGTTACACGAGAGTTGTCACTATGTTATCTGTGGTGTTACATAGGACTGCAAGTGACCTACTACATTATCTGTTAAAATGGGCGTCTGGAGGGTCACAATTTTTTTGCCCTGCCCCGGGTGCTGGCAACCCACGCTACGCCACTGGGTGTAGGGCCTCTATCTCTGAATCTTGGCTTAGTTTGAGCTAGAATTCTGGCCAGTTGGAAAAGTAAATCTACCCCATATTGTTTTTCAACACATACAGAGACAAACACACACACATAGAGACACTCCCTTTTTTCACTTACAGGGTGCTGTTTCTCCATGCTCTCCTCCATTACTCCATCGAGTCTTCTACTTGCTTAAGGAACTTTGATCATGTGACCTGTACATATGGTTGAAGGTCTTCTACCATATCCTAAATACAGTGATGTCCGGAATATCGTGTATGGCAGTTTTGTCCTCTTTAAGTCCCAGAAAACCCCTGTAAGGGTGCTGTCACATTATTTTTTGTCAAGAAGTTTTTTGGGCTCAAGAAAGTCATTAAAAAACATCTGATTGTGCAACATGCTTTGTAGTGTTTTTTAGGTGTTTTTTCACTTTTGGCCAAATAGATTGGTGTGTTGGAGCATCTGATATTTTTTAATGGCAATTGATTGCATGCCTTGTGTTTTATGTAGGAAAGTATGCACCACTCTCTTATGTCACTTCTTCTTTAGAGTAGTATGAGAATAAAATGCCATGTAAAATTTTAAAAATCTCTACAGAAATTGTCACTGGTGATTTGTCAAGCAGAACATAAAAGGCAATGGTTGTCTTTTGACAAAAACATCAGAAAAGGAGGGAAAAGGCCAGACTCAAAGCATGCTGTAAATAATACGTAACAAGCTGTTGAGGTGGCTCACCTAACTAGTGTATTGGATGAGGTGCAACTGTCTAACTGGTTCACCCAAACCAGAAGAGGATAAAGTATAAACAACAAGAGAGGTTTGATAGACAGGCACTCAAGCAACTGGAATTTAAAGTAGTGTGATGTGGACAATCCTGGATGTGTTAAAATGTATAAATATACTTTTATTTTATATCACAAATGGAGTAAGATAAGAAAATAAAAAATAGATGTTATATAAAAAATATATAAAATATATGAAAAATTCATTGTAAAAACAAAAAAGGACGGTAGTTAATTATGGTGTCGACAAAGATAAAGATAAAAAATATGAAATATGATAGTCAGTACTGAGATGATACAAAGTGTCTTTAGTATATCTAAAAACATGGGATCTCCCCTTCTAATACTGAAGACGATCTCTGATTGTCCAGAGGGGGAGTATCTGTTAGTACGGGATCAGCCAGAGGGAGAATTGAGGGAAAAAGGAGCCCCTTCAGAATAATCCCTCCAATTTACACCTTTAAGGTCATACAGTCTTCTTATTGATTAAATGCTGAGCTTTACAATGGAGTTTATTAGGTGAGGGGGGTAAGGCCCCTTTAGAGCTGCCGGCCCCTTAAAGTGTTCAGGGGGATACAACCCCTTTGGGGTGAACTAGTCTTCCTGTATCTGTTGATTACGATCAAATGGCAGGGGTGTTAAGGTAAGGGGCATAAGCTACCTTAGTGTGGCGTCCCACACTGTAGCGGTGTTGTGCCTTAATACCTTCAAATCCCCCACAGTCTGTCCTCGTGATTCTGTGCTGCTGCTTGGCGGCTGCTCCTGAGCGGCTCGTGGGTAGCGCGCGCGTCTTCTCTGCCCGGCATTCCACATGGTGGTGACGTCACCGGATGTGATGATTTTTCGCAGTCAGCCGAGGGATGCGATCAGGTCAGGTGGTGCTGTAGTCACGCGTATCCGCTTTCACAGTATCAGGATTCCCTGTGGCTGGATCCTTGTGTGTGTTCATCCAATCTTATATGCAGGGTTTCTTGGGTACCATACGCGTTTCGGGGAGTATCCTTCCCCTTCATCAGTGGTACCTGCATGTTCCTAATTCGGGCTTTATATACCGTCTACACTCAAACAGATGGTTTTATAATATCCCATTTACCTCACTATAACCTTTATTGATTAATCAAATTGATTAGATAATTGTACTCAACCAGACGGTATATAAAGCTTGAATTAGGAACATGCAGGTACCACTTATGAAGGGGAAGGATACTCAAGAAATCCTGCATATCCTGGACTAAGATTGGATGAACACACACAAGGATCCAGCCACAGGGATACTGTGAAAGCGGATACCCGCGACTACAGCACCACCTGATCGCATCCCTCGGCTGACCGCGAAAAATCATCACATCCGATTATGTCACCACGACGTGGAACGCCGGGCAGAGGAGACGTGTGCGCTACCCATGAGCCGCTCAGGGGCAGCCGCTAATCAGCAGCACAGAATCACCGAGGACAGACTGCGGGGGATTTGAAGGTATTAAGGCACAACACCGCTATAGTGTTAGACGCCACACTAAGGTAGCTTAGAAGGGGAGATCCCATGTTTTTGGATATACTAAAGACACTTTGTATCATCTCAGTACTATCATATTTTATATCTTTTTATCTTTATCTTTGTCGACACCATAATAAACTACCGTCCTTTTTTGCTTTTACTTTTTTTCCATTAAATTTTTCATATATTTTATATATTTTTTTATCTACCATCTATTATTTATTTTTATTTTCTTATCTTACTCCATTTGTGATATAAAATGAAGGTATATTTATACATTTTAACACATCTAGGATTATCCACATCCCACTACTTTAAATGTCAGTTGCTTGAGTGCCTGTCTATCAAACCTCTCTTGTTGTTTATACTTTATCAAAGCATGCTGTGATCAAAAAACAAAAACCCAACAAACGAAACCACAAAAAAACAACAACACAGACCTATTTATCTTATGTTTAATGACTTCCACGAACCATCTGGAGCTGGAATTGTTTGCCTAAAAGTGCACCAAAAATAACACCAAAATAAGCAAAATGTGTAAAAAATTCCAACAAAAAAAGAACTTTAAAACTGTATATTCAGATAATTGTTGCACTAGTTAGAAGGCTGAATGTTCTCAGCCTGCTTTTGTGGGAGGGGTGTATAGATATATAGAAACATAGAATGTGTCGGCAGATAAGAACCATTTGGCCCATCTAGTCTGCCAAATATACTGAATACTATGACTAGCCCCTGGCCCTATCTTATATGAAGGATGGCCTTATGCCTATCCCATGCATGCTTAAACTCCTTCACTGTATTTGCAGCTACCACTTATGCAGGAAGGCTATTCCATGCATCCACTACTCTCTCAGTAAGATAATGCTTCCTGATATTACTATTAAACCTTTGCCCCTCTAATTTAAAACTATGTCCTCTTGTAGCAGTTTTTCTTCTTTTAAATATTCTCTCCTCTTTTACCTTGTTGATTCCCTTTATGTATTTAAAAGTTTCTATCATATCCCCTCTGTCTCGTCTTTCTTCCAAGCTATACATGTTAAGGTCCTTTAGTCTTTCCTGGTAAGTTTTATCCTGCAATCCATGTACCAGTTTAGTAGCTCTTCTCTGAACTCTCTCCAAAGTATCAATATCCTTCTGGAGATATGGTCTCCAGTACTGAGCACAATCCTCCAAATGAGGTCTCACTAGTGCTCTGTAGAGCGGCATGAGCACCTCCCTCTTTCTACTGGTAATTCCTCTCCCTATACACCCAAGCATTCTGCTAGCATTTCCTGCTGCTCTATGACATTGTCTGCCTACCTTTAAGTCTTCTGAAATAATGACAACTAAATCCCTTTCCTCAGATACTGAGGTTAGGACTGTATCACTGATGTTATATTCTGCTCTTGGGTTTTTACGCCCCAGGTGCATTATCTTGCACTTATCAACATTAAATTTTAGTTGCCAGATATTTGACCATTCCTCTAGTTTTCCTAAATCCTTTTCCATTTGGTGTATCCCTGTATCATAAGTCTAGATAAGCGATGTCTACTGCCCCTCCTTCATCTATTATTTTAATTCACCCAATCTAAAAAATCAATAAGATTAGTTTGACATGATCTCCCTGAAGTAAACCCATGCTGTTTTTCATCTTTCAATCCATGGGATTTTAGATGTTCCACAATCCTCTCCTTAAGTATGGTTTCCATTAATTTCCCCACTATTGATGTCAGGATTACTGGCCTATAGTTACCTGATTCCTCCCTACTACCTTTTTTGTGAATGGGCACAACATTTGCTAATTTCCAATCTTCTGGTACGACTCCTGTTGCCAGTGATCGGTTAAATAAATCTGTAAATGGTTTTGCTAGTTCACTGCTGAGCTCTTTTAATAGCTTTGGGTGTATCCCATCAGGCCCCTGTGACTTATTTGTATTAATTTTAGACAGCTGACTTAGAACCTCTTCCTCTGTAAAGACACATGCATCAAAAGATTCATAAATCTTCTTTCCTAACTGAGGTCCTTTTCCTTCATTTTCCTTTGTAAAAACTGAACAGAAGTATTCATTGAGGCAGTCAGCTAGTTCTTTATCTTCTTCCATATACCTTCCTTCTTTTGTTTTTAATTTGGTAATTCCTTGTTTTAGTTTCCTTTTTTCATTTATGTATCTGAAGTATGCCTTATAAGCCTTTTTTTCCCTGCCTGAGCTAATTTCTTTTCTGCCTGTGCTTTAGAAGCTCTTATAACTTGTTTGGCCTCTCTCTGCCTAATCTTATAAATTTGCCTGTCATCCTCGTTTTTTTTTATTTTATAATTCCTAAATGCTATCTTTTTGTTTTTAATGATTTTGGCCACTTCTGCTGAGTACCACAGTGGTCTCTTCCTTTTTTTTGCTTTTACTGACAAGCCTAATGCAATTTTCTGTTGCCTTCAATAGTGCCACTTTTAAGTAGTCCCATTTCTCCTGGACTCCAATGAAACTGTTCCAATCTGATAGGGACTCGTATACCACTAATCTAATTTTAGAAAAGTCAGTTTTTCTAAAATCTAAAACTTTTGTTTTTGTGTGGTGTGACTGTACTTATAGTAAACCACACTGACTGGTGATCACTAGATCACAAGCTTTCCCTTACAGTAATATCATATACCAAATTCCCATTTGTGAATACTTAATCTAAAATGGCCTCCTTCCGGGTTGGCTCCTCAACTACTTGCTGTAGAGATAATCCCAGTAGGGAATTTAGAATATCTGTACTCCTGGCAGAACTAGCTATTTTGGTTTTCCAGTTTACATCTGGAAGATTGAAGTCTCCCATAATGATAACTTCCCCCTTCAATGTAATTTTAGCTATTTCCTCAACTAGTAGATCATCTAATTCTTTGATATATATATCACACCTACACGAGTTACCTTATGATTATCAAGCTGCAAGGTAACCCAAACTGACTCTAAATTGTTCTCGCTAACTTGTATCAAATTAGATTTTATGTTATCTTTCACATACAGGGCCACCTTCCCCCTTCTTGCCTTCTCTGTCTTTCCTGTATAGAGAGAACCCTGGTATTGATATATCCAAGTCTTTACTCCCCTTGAACCACGTCTCTGTAACAGCCACTACATATATATTCTCAGATGCCATTATATCCTCAAGTTCATTGATCTTATTCCCTAAACTGCGAGCATTTGTAGACAAGAATCTGAGCTTGTCGTTTCTTAACCTTTGTGCTACTGGCATCTTCTGGAATCGTTCCGGGGGGCAGTTGGACTGCTGGGTTATCACTCTTTTGCCCCCCTTTCCTAGTTTAAATGCTCCTTAGCAAATACTTGGAAATGTTCACTGAGGACATTCGTTCCCTTGAGAGAAAGATGCAAACCATCCTTCTTGTACAGTTCTTTTCCATTCTAACAAGAGCTAACATGAGACACAAAGCCAAACCCTTGATTCAGACACCATTCACCAAGCCATACATTGAATTTCTTAATGCGCATCTTCCTGTAATACTGAACGTTATGCACAGGCAAAACTGCAGAGAATGAAACAGTTGATGCAACCTCCCGTATATCCTTTCCAATTGTGTGAAAAGCTTCTTTCACCTTTGAAACCTCATTGCAAGCCAGATCGTTTGTCCCAATAACAATAACATCTACGTCCCTTTCCTGCTTTGCTTGCCTAACAATATTAAGGATCCGTCGTCTATCCCTGCTAGCGGTAGCACCAGGGAGACATCTCACAACACCATTCTCCTCAAACTTCACACCTCTTATGATGTAATCGCCCACCAACAGCTGCTTACTATCAGTCCTCACCTTCTCCTTTTTGTCTTTGGCTGCAGTCTTGCATACTTTAGGCATGGGAGATGATTGTTCCTCACCCTCTGTGCTTGAGCCATCCTCCATGTTGCTATTGCACTCTGAAAATGATGCAAATGAATTATGGAGAGCCACAGACTGTGGGACGTGTCTTCTATCCACAACTCTCAGTCTACCAGAACCTACAGTAACCCATCTTCCATTTCTAGGGGGCCTCTGTGGCAGTGGCATTGCAATGTTCTCAGCCTGAGTTCGTTTAATGGTTAATTTACAAATCTCATATTTCAAAAATGTAATTTCCTGCTGCATTATGGAGAGCTGTCTACAGATCAGACAGTATCCAAACCTCTGAAGAAGTGGAACATAAAATAAAAGCACAACAATTCCTGCACAAAACCAGGTCTGCTATTGTAAAGAGAGGAAAGATTTTAAACAAACAATTCTTACTTGTTTAGATTGTATCCACCTCCAGATTACCTCCTGAGTATTTCCTGAATATCTCCAATGCACTTATTTAAATCAGCACTTGGTAAAATCAGCAAGCTATAATTAGCAAGCTAATACTGTGTGGCTATATATACACACACTCCCACAAAGGCTCCTCCCCCAACAGCAAATTAACACCTTACTCGCCTAAGCTCATTTGCAATCAGACAATAGAGATACCGTGTCTAGCAAATTCCTTACCTCTTTTGAAACACAGTGTCTGAGAATCCACCACAAACACCACTGAATTCTGCTCTTTTGAAACACAGTGTCTGAGAATCCACCACAAACACCACTGAAGTTCTGCTCTTTTGAAACACAGTGTCTGAGAATCCACCACAAACACCACTGAAGTTCTGCTACAGTGGACAAAATTCTGAGTTAGACTGTTAGACTAAAACTTTGAGTTAGACCCCAGGGGGGTGCTTGCTGCTCGCATGCGCTTCCGGCGCCTATCCTCACCCCAAGCTTCACGTCCTTCTCCTCGCGGCACACCTTCAGGAAAGCAGGGCCCCAACGGGGTTTCATCTCGGGCAGCGCAAGTTACCGGCATCTCGGGTAAGTCCGCCCCCCTCTCCTGCTTCCTTTCACCTGCCTTCAGCCTCCGCGTCCCTCTCTTGGCCACCTGCCGCACACTGCCAGGTCGGCTCTGGCCGCATTTCCTCCCGCCGGCGCTGCGAGGTCACGTGGGCCGCGAGTTCTGAGCTTCGCCGCCCAGGTGTCCTGTTTCCCCGGCAACGGAGCTCTCTTCCGTGTCGCGACCACGTGACCTCAGTGGCGATATATAGCTGTTCATTTTCAAAGATCTGCTCCCTGTTCTTTCTAAAGTGGCCTTTCATCCACTGCAATTCCATAGTCGACGGCTCATGTTTGTCAGGGTCAATGTCTAGTCTTTCGAATTACACTCACCTATGAAATGTCAGATGCACTATATCGACAAGTGGACAGAGAATGCTAGCTGTAGCCACTACGACTCATGATGGGTGTGATGTGTTAATGGGGGTCCGTTCCAGCTTGTAGTTTTCAGTAATTATTAAAAATTGAATAGGGGGATCTGTTATGGCCACATGTGGTTGGTCACATGGTAGGAATTTTTGCTGCAGGCTTATAGCGGTTTGCGGTGAATTCACGGCCGGTCTGCGCCCAAGTCGTCCCGTGCATTGCTGGTTAAACCCTTCCATCACCAGGTTCAATGAGCACCTCTTTTGCCTCCTTGCTTGTCTAGGTCAAAGGCACGGTCCTCATCTCTGCTTGTTCTACTCAAGATTCACGTTTATTTCTTGCTTATTCCTTCTGCATTCACAGGTTTCTGTTTATTTATGTACTTTATGCCAACAGGTTTACATCTGTTAACATATTCTGCCTGTTACGTTACTCAGGCCATGTAGCCTTAAATCGTTTAGGGCTAACCTGCCACGCCGGCCAGGTCACGTTTGTTAAATGTTAACCGCCTGTCACGTTACTCAGGCCACATAGTACAATTAATTTAGGGTCAACCTGCCACGTCGGCCAGGTTTGCATTTGTTAATGTTAACCGCCTGCCACATTACTCAGGCCACGCAGTACAATTTGTTCAGGGTCAACCTGCCACATCGGCCGGGTTTATGTTTGCTTAAAATATTTTGGCTGTTTTGTTACTCAGGCCACATAGCTTAAATTGATTAGGGCCAACCTACCACGCCAGCCAGTTTTCATTTCTTAATTTGTAATGCCTGTCACGTTACTCAGGCCACGTAGCTCAAATTCATGAGTGCCAACCTGCCATGTCGGCCAGGTCACGTTTGCTAATGTTAACCCCCTGCCACATTACTCAGGCCACACAGTACAATTCATTCAGGGTCAACCTGCCACGTTGTCCAGGTTTACGTTTGCTTAAAATCTTTTGCCTGTCACGTTACTCAGGCCACGTAGCTTAAATTGATTAGGGCCCACCTACCACGCCGGCCAGGTTTACGTTTGTTAATTTCTAATGCCTGTCACGTTACTCAGGCTACGTAGCTCAAATTCATGAGTGCCAACCTGCCATGTTGGCCAGGTCACTTTTGTTAATGTTAACCGCCTTCCACATTACTTAGGCCACACAGTACAATTCATTCAGGGTCAACCTGCCATGTCCGTCAGGTCACATTCTTTAAATGCCTGTCACATTATTCAGACCACGTAGTACATTTTGTTTAGGGTCAACCTGCCACATCGGCCAGGTTTACGTTTGTTAATTTCTGTGGTGCCTTTTCATAGGTAAATGCATTGATATCCAATTTATTTTAGTCAAGATGAATGTTCATTACCTTTAAGAGCCATGCTCGACTATAGTTACAATTTTGTATGTCTTGAGTAGGCCAAATTAAGGTCATACAAAGGTTTCTGCTTTTTAGTGTTATTCTTCTCATGAATGTACCAGTCTGAGAAGAATACTCCTTGTCTACTCTTAAATTTACGACAGGAGGTAAAGATAAGCTCTATGCAGCTGGTGATAATTACCTATACAATTAGGCATTTATCAATGAAGCAAATTTATAATATGTATGTATTCATTTAATGAGCCTTAGTCCTTAGCATAAGACAATCAGTAGAACATATAATATATATTATACTGTTATATGTGATGAAGACAACATGTATCCAGTATATTATATATATTTCTCATTAGGAGAATATTTGTCTCTAAAAGAGTGTCTGTGAAGATGTGTGTTTTGTAACAATTATTCAACTCTTTGGTATAAGAGGAGGTACTAATATCCCTGAGTAAACAAAGCCATTGAAGTTATTTATGAACACAAATAAACAATGTGAGAAACATTCAGAGAGACGCCTAGAGGTCTGTCTCTAATTGCTACAAGTGTCAAATCTTATCCCTATAGCCTTTAATTAAAGCTTTTTTATTGTTTATTTGCTTATATATGTTTATAATCTTGTAACCAATAAATCTGCATATTTTTATAATACCTGTGTATTGTTGTGTAATGTAGGATTACATGTTTTATCATTAACGTCATCTCACGTCAAAAGAACTTATTTATCTGAGGAAATAGTCGGACTCAGATGTGAATTGTATCAATTAGGTTGTCTACAATTCACCAGGTCATGATTTTAAGAATTTATGACAAATTTTATAAAAAAAATTTTTTTATGGTTAATAATTTTTATGACCATAATTAATAATTCTTAATTGAATTATTACACCCGACATAAATGGAGGTCCCACCGAGATTTGATTGATGAGATGACATATTAATGATAAATTGTCATGTATATTGTTGCTGGCATTAGAATGCTACAGCCAGATCACTTTTATAACCCTTAGAAGGGCGTGGTCTATGCATAGTCAATATTACTGTCCTGGTACTAGAGGGGTTAAGCCCATACCAGAACTGCAGATAAGTTGTTGCACTAAAGTGTTATTACACGAATGCAACGAGTACATGACATATAAATCAACTCAGGAGTTGTTTGTCTATGCTCAACACAATTGATGTTTTTGTATCGCCAGAAATTAATAGTAAATTGTCCCAAGATAGGGAACAGATGTAGGTCTCATTAGCCTAGGCGGTACAGGGTCCGGTTCTAGTCCTTTGTTTGACTCAGGAACCTTCCTATTAATTCCTGGCCAGTTGACTCCCATAGTTGGAGATTTACCCCCATATACAGGGAGGTTGAGTTTAGTAACTCAGGGCGTTACAGGATAATAGAGGAACTTTATACATAAAGTCTGACCCAATGTTATTGATAAATATAATCTATAAGAGAACAGTTTTAAACAGGTTAATTGCTATGTATGTTAATGTAACCATGCTTTCTTATAGGATCCTAATGTACAATTTGCAATTGCTACAGATATGATAATCCCCAAAGGGGGGAATTGTTTCATCTATCTCTGATTAATCGTTTCAGATTTTTATTTTATTTTATATATTTGTGAATTATTTTTTAAACAGAGTACCTAGAACCTGTTAATTGTTTTAGTAGTGAAAAGCGCAAAACTGTATTTAAATAGCTCTGTTAACTAACCCTAATTGCCTTAAAAAGTCTCCTAAGGGAGGGGTGAGGAGTAGTTTGCAGTAAGAGCAGACCAGAGTATACTCCCAGGGTCACAGAGCTGTGTCATTTATACAATCAGTTTTCCTGCAGATGCTGTATGTCCCAGAATTTTGCCCACCATCTTAAAGATGGGAGGGGGGAAGGAGCACATTCCTAAGTTTAGATGCATGTCAGTGAAGAGGTCAGAGGTTGCAGAGCTGCGCTGTGAGCTGATTTCTTAAGTCAGACTAATGGAAAGGAAGAGTAAGATTCTCCCAACTCCATTGAATGTAAATTCTTTATCTCATGAAGTGAATAAAGAGTAAAGGAAAAGTTGTTAATACTTCGCTGAAGATAGAATGTCCAGTAAACGAAGCAAACTGCTTCATTAAATTAATAATTATAGCAAGTCAATAAATGATTAATGATATTGATTACTAATCAGATTTTTCCACAGGATCATTAACATGATGTTTGTGTAGAGTTTTATTTCAGGGCTAAAAACGCCAAGAGCTGAACTGATTGAAAAAAGCAAAAATTTGAAGATTGAGACACATCATAAATTTCATATGATTGGTGGTGGTATCGTATGACTGAAAAGATACTGAACAGTTATACTAACCATATTGTTTGTCTATCAATTGTGACTAACTTGTCGTCACTGTATTCCATGTAGATATATGGACGCATATATATATTACTCTGTTTCGAGGTAGTCTCAAAGTATTGATTGGGTTATTATCCTAAAAATTTTTATAAATAGGCATAACACCTAAGGCTGCATTTGCCTAGCAGAGGAAGAATAGTTATATCTATTCATGATACCCTGTAGTTTGTTTTTCTTTGGAAAAAAACCCATAAAAGTCCTCAACTAGCTGCTGGCTAAATTATGGCATAAGTCAAAAGCCTAAAATAGGCAGGTATATGTTTGATAAAGTTTTTGCTGCGTTGTTGCTCATACTGTCTGTTGTTTTCTTAAGCTTAGATGATGGCCCGAGATGGGATCACGTGTTGATGGAAGGACAGATGGCGGAATCCTAAAAGTCTTTGTATCCGGAACCAAGAGAACCTGAGGTCAAGGCTATCCGAGACGCAAGAGACGTCCAGTCGGAGCCAACCCAGATGTATCCAAGATGTATCCAGGAGGGACAAGTGGGCAGAGCCCCAGGAGATTCGACAGCCGCTGCAAAAGTACATCACACCAATGCAACATGACAAAGTATTCGAGATCGCAGACATGAAGATATGATGCCAAGCACCGCTCGCTAAATCGAGTTGCCAAGTTGCTGACAAGCCAGGAAGCTATTACTTCCAAGTTTTTCATTTTAGCAGCAACGTTATTAAGTTAGAGGACCAAAGGAAAGATCTTAACTAGAGACACGTTTCCAGAAAGTCCTAGAAAATGACCGAAACGTCTTTCTCTCTACAGTGGATCATAAAAGAAAAGAACGAAACAATTGTATAATATGCGTTCTATGAACCAACGTGTTTATCAATAATGCAAGAAATGTAACCTACTTGTAGTTTAACTAATCATAAAGTTTGTGCGTTAGATTTCTGTCGTAAAAGTACACACAAAATTGTGATACATTTATTCCAAGGTAAAACTTGCGTTCCCCAATCTTTAGAAGAAGACATATGAAAAGCCCTTTATTGCATTTCAGCCTATTCAACCTTCTAATAACGAAATTGAATATGCTGAAAAGGGGGGATTTGTGGTGCCTTTTCATAGGTAAATGCATTGATATCCAATTATTTTAGTCAAGATGAATGTTCATTACCTTTAAGAGCCATGCTCGACTATAGTTACAATTTTGTATGTCTTGAGTAGGCCAAAGTAAGGTCGTACACGAAGGTTTCTACTTTTTAGTGTTATTCTTCTCATGAATGTACCAGTCTGAGAAGAATACTCCTTGTCTACTCTTAAATTTACTGACAGGGAGGTAAAGATAAGCTCTATGCAGCTGGTGATAATTACCTATACAATTAGGCATTTATCAATGAAGCAAATATATAATATGTATGTATTCATTTAATGAGCCTTAGTCCTTAGCATAAGACAATCAGTAGAACATATAATATATATTATACTGTTATATGTGATGAAGACAACATGTATCCAGTATATTATATATATTTCTCATTAGGAGAATATTTGTCTCTAAAAGAGTGTCTGTGAAGATGTGTGTTTTGTAACAATTATTCACCTCTTTGGTATAAGAGGAGGTACTGATATCTCCTGAGTAAACAAAGCCATTGAAGTTATTTACGATTCACAAATAAACAAGTGTGAGAAACATTCAGAGAGACGCCTAGAGGTCTGTCTCTAATTGCTACAAGTGTCAAATCTAATCCCTATAGCCTTGAATTAAAGCTTTTAAGGTCAAATTGTATATTATACCTTTATTCAGACTTACAGAAGTTAACCCTTTATACTAGGATGCAAATAGCTTACACAGCAGTGCCACCTAGGTATGAGTAGGTGACATTACAACAGTAGCAAAAGTGCATTCTGGGTAAGGTTATGATGTTATTTCTTATCAATAGTCACGCCCATCCGATTATGATTGGAAACTTCCAAACTAGGAAGGTGTGTCTAACTGATAAGTTTGTGTTCATAAACCATACACAGGGGGGAGAAAAGGACAGAGAAAAAGACACACACAAGAAAGAGGAGAGGAGAGAGGAGAAGTTGAGCTCTCTAGAGGGGTCTATCAGGATGAAAGCCATGGTTAGATGCGCTATGATGGACCACCCAGCTTTCCTAGGAGCAGAAGTGAGATTTCTACTAGGACTTGGTAAGAGACACAGAAAATTATATTTCATCTTATTAAGACTAATTTGATAGTGTGGGTGAAATTATACCATCTAGATTGGCGAATAAATACATTAATTAATTGATCATCTCCATATTGAGATGTAGTTTTAGGATATTGTGAGGCTTCATTCTACCTGCAGAAGAATCAAGACTCATAATCTAGCAAAGCATTAAATAATTGCTTATATATATATATATATATATATATATATATATATATACATATATTGATAGAACATTCTTCGCCAAGCTAAGTGATGGATTCCCACAGGAAAGACTTATTTCAAGTCCTTCCCATTTAAGATATGGTCTAGCAAAGATCCTATATCCCTGTCATTTGTCTTAATAGTCTTACCAAAGTTATATGTGTGAAAATAGTCCAGGATGGGGCGGAAGGATACAGTTATCTCTTCTAAGTTATATCCTTGAATGGATTTGCCCATGCCTGAAGTCATGTGACGTGTAGTTGGTTAGAGGGGGGTGGAATGTATTTAGCATTCCATATTGATGTCTAGGATTAGACATGCCCGTCCTGATATCATGAGGCTTTCTCTGAACAGGGGTAATATATAAATTATGTTCCTATTTGATATCCTAACCTAATAATAGCTTGGTTATAATGTGACAAGTTATTTCCAATCGCATGTATTGTTAAGCTTGTAATACTTTATATTAACGCTATATATATTCATTTGCATGTATCATTGTGTTTATTTACTTATATATGTTTATAACCTTGTAACCAATAAATCTGCATATTTTTATAATACCTGTGTATTGTTGTGTAATGTAGGATTACATGTTTTATCATTAACGTCATCTCACGTCAAAAGAACTTATTTATCTGAGGAAATAGTCGGACTCAGATGTGAATTGTATCAATTAGGTTGTCTACAATTCACCAGGTCATGATTTTAAGAATTTATAAAAAAAAAAATATTTTTTTTATGGTTAATAATTTTTATGACCATAATTAATAATTCTTAATTGAATTATTACAGCCGACATTTCTTCTGCCTGTTACGTTACTCAGGCCACGTAGTTCAAAATCATCAGGGCCAAACTGCCACGCCGGTGAGGTCACGTTTGCTAATATTAACCACCTGTCACGTTACTCAGGCCACGTTGTACAAATTTGCTCAAGGCTAATCTACCATATCGCCAGGTTTATGCTTCTAGGTCATTAGCCCGGTCCATCACCCAGGCTGCATAGCTCATATCACAACCAGGCCCCCACCTGGAAGGTCATTATTTAAGTTCCATTTTTCTATTACGCTGCTGCTGCCTGTACTTGTGTTTACGCCAATCAGGTTTGCTCCACTCGCTTCTAATCATGTCATCACAAGGTCCCGTCATTCAATTCCTTCTATACTTATTTGCATTTGTGTTTTTTCTCCAGGTTTTCAGCTAAACTCGATCCAGGTAACAGTGCACCTAACACCCGGTCACTTCCTCTCATCGCATTATTTTTCTTACTTCCACGTTCTACCGAGTCGATCTCCCACATTCTTGTGGGCTCGCTACCGTCTGCTCTCAGCTATCAACCAATTCCTCTTATATTCTATTGCACATTTCGGGGTCGTTCTGGTTCATTCAAGTTCACGTCTAGGCTTAATTTTTCTTGCTCCACAGCTGCAGTCATGTCACACCCATCCGATATCGAAGATGCTGTTTCAGTTCCGGAATCTCAACCCTCCGATCATGCTAGCTGCATGTCCCTGTGAAGCTGGACCGTACCCAAGTTAATCGCGGAACTGAACCAATGAGGCATTCGCCATCCAGCGTCCACTCGCAAGGCTGAACTATATAGACTTTTTGACACCAGCACATTAGCTCCTGCTGAGGATCAAGTGTCCATGTCCACTATACAATTCTCCCTGCACAGTTGCATTCATCCATCAACAGCATCTCCAGCGCGGT
The DNA here is from genome assembly GCF_014858855.1 of Bufo gargarizans. Taxonomy (NCBI): domain Eukaryota; kingdom Metazoa; phylum Chordata; class Amphibia; order Anura; family Bufonidae; genus Bufo; species Bufo gargarizans. The sequence goes on from NC_058089.1 coordinate 73,602,115, forward strand.
ATCAGACATGCAGTCTCAGCTGCTAGCTGTCTAGTCCCGAACCTCCACGCCCGGTACTCCAGTTCCACCTGTTAAAGTCCCCTCTGTCACGAACTATGGATCCGATCGCTCCAGATCCCACAGCTCTGACGTAGTGGTCTGTGACGGAGTCTGCGCACACACAGAGACCTCACGTGACCGGGGTATTACCACTCGGCTAACACCCCCCCACTATACTTCGGTAACTGCCACCACGTGGGTTCCCGGTCCACGAGCCGACTATCCGGGTCATTCACTATCACACAGATAAGTGGATGAACCGGATATCACTTACTGACCAACCGCAGTCAATCACCCCCAGCTACAATTCCTAAATGCAATTTAACTAACTACCTGGTAACGTCTCTTCAAAGGCAAGGTACGTTGTTCAGCAGCTTAGAATATGGAAGACTTGGCTATTTAGATTTTATAATCTTTAATAAGCGGTAAAAAGCAGTGCATACAAGTCTAATGAAAATGACTATAAATCTACAGAATAATAATAACAATATAAATAATCCCGACAGTTCAAATGAAAGGGAAAAAGATGAAAGAATACTTAGTTTCTCTGGAGGGTTTCAGATGGTCGTTCATATGTCCTTTTTGAATCCTTGCAAACCCCTTTTCAGTATGTATCAGGGGAGACCCTCAAAGTTCTTCTGATACAGGGATATGCCGTCAATGTCCAATTAAGTGTCTGGTGATGTTCCATGGGTCTCTCTCCTCTGTCCTTGTGCATGGATTTTTATGAACTCTCCCATGGGCAGGAGACTTACTCCTGTCAGCCAATGGCAGCAGAGTGACTGTGAAGCCTAGGGAATGGCCCCCAAGTGTTTTATGACCCCATCAAAGTTCAGTTCCTACAATGAGGATTATACTTAAGCCCGTATCTCCCTGATACATCGGCATATTGTTATACAGAATACATATTTGCGATCCTTATTTATTTACCTACAGAATGAGACCACACACGGTAATGCTGGGACCTGTAGTTCTTCTACCACCCATAGGTCAGCTAAGGAATCACATCCTCTAGTCATATTTGATTCCCAATTAACCACAATACTCTGTAGAGCCTGGATCTGGTGTCAGAAAGGGCATAAGTTGATTCATAAATGAAATATGAAAGTGGACTGGTTTTATGCCCAGAGCTAATTAAGGGCTATTAGCTCTCCTCAAACCAGACCTGGAAATTAATGACGTCACGCTCCAGCCAGGCTTGACAGCGAGCTTATCTTATCTCATAGGACAGGATGAGCTGGGCCTGGTATAGCCTTTATGACCTTTTATTGCTGGCCTTACAGAGTAGTGGTAATAAAAGTGTCCATCTATATCATAGGTAACCCAGGCTTCAAGAAGATGAGAGTTCACTGTTTTTTTACATAGGCCAGAAGCATATAAGATGGCTACCCAGAGGAATTATGTATGTATGCCGGCACACCCTCCACTTCTCGCTGCCCCTCTCCAGGTAGGGTTCCCAGTACCCCTGCCATAGCTCCTTCCCACTTCGTCCTCGAGAATATTAGGAAGGATGTCAACCTAGCCTCCATACTTATCGCCACCCATGATACCATGGAGAATAAGACAATCGCCTGCGGCGATGTGTCCATAATCCTTAAGTCTGGATTCCGTCAAGATGGAAACAAGGCTTCCGGAAGAAAAGTTGGCAAAAATTAAAGATACCATCTCCAAATCAGAAATATCTAATACCTTTATCAAAGCAGATTTGCAGTCCTTATTAGGCATGTTAAACTTTGCCACAAGAGTAATGCCCTAAGGCAGGGCCTTCATTTCTAAGTTGCTCCAGTTACTTCCCATGGCCGCTGAACAGGACTCTCCCATTCATTTGGATTCCCAAGCCTTAGCCAACCTGGCAATGTGGGATAGATTTTTGTCCCAATGGAATGGTGTTTCCTTGTTCGTTCCCCAATGGAGCCCTGCTTCTCCCACTGTTTTCACAGATGCAGCAGCTTCCAGCGGCTTTGCAGCAATCTTTGACAGTCAGTGGTTCGCAGGTCCTTGGCCAACGGAAATATTGTCAAACGAGGAAGCCCTAAAATCTTCACCATTGCTAGAAATGTATCCCATTGTACCAGCAGCTCAAGTTTGGGGTAGGCATTGGGCTAATTCCCCAGTTGTCTTTATCACAGACAACCAAGCTATAGTGGAAATACTCGCTAAGGGAAGATCCAGATCCTCCCTAATTATGTATTTTGTATGCAAGTTGGTCTGGCTTTCAATGGATTACAATTTCCATTTTTTCTGCAGACATATCCAGGGCTCTAAGAACTTGGCGGCAGATGCCCTTTCGCAATTAAATTTTCCCGCTTTTTTCCAGTTAATGCCAGAAGCGGACCGTACAGGACTAACCCCGCCAGCCTTCCATACCCTGACAATGGACTGAATTCCCACATTGCTCCACAAAAGCTCTCATCCATAGGTTACTGTCAGCCAATACTGCCAGGAACTACAGAACCACACAAAAAATATTTACCAAATTCTCGCTTTCATATCCCAGGGTCAACACTGATAAAATTACATACATTCTGGCTTTTCTGGCTTACTGTCATACGGAACTCAAGCCCTCCTACAATACCATCAGATTGTATTTGGCTGGAGTCCAGCATTATTTTATGCTCGAGCATCCGGATAGTGCTTCAATTTTTTCATCTCAGGCTGTCAAAGCAACCCTCAGGGGTATTCAGAAAAGTTGCAAGGATTCCACCTTCGTTAGACAGCCAGTATCAGGCGACCGGTTCAGGAAGCTATCTAATTGACTAGACGGGAATCCTTTTGGGCCATATCCTAGCACCATCATTAAGGCTGCCATGTATTTGTTGTTATGGTTTCTTAAGACCCGGGGAATTTACCAGCACCAGACTCAGAGATAGAGGATTGACAAAGGCCAATTAGAATGGCAGTCTGATCACTTTGTTCTCCATCTTGTATCTTCCAAAACTTCCCAAACCGGTCCACCGGTGGCGGTTAAATATTTTCAGACCTTCAATGCATGGTGCCCCATTCAAGTGTTAAAAAAACTTCTCACCGCGTTAGGTGACGCTCCGTCTGCTAGTCCTTTACTTCCATTTAAAAATGGCTCACTCACATCCTCACAGTTCATCTCGCATATCCGATTCTTAGCTTCCGGCTCCTAATGTCATATCCGGGCACTCCTTCAGAATTGGAGTCGGCTTCCGCAGCCTCCAGACATAAGGTGCCTGGGCGTGTCGTCCGAAAAATGGGTCACTGGAAATCCTCATGTTTTGTTCGATATATCCCTAACCCACATGCAGAAATATCCAAAGCCTTCTATCATTTGGCTCTCTGAACATGCGTGTATAAAAAAAAAAACAAAAAAAAACATGTATATCTCCTACGCTTGTTTTTGTTGCCCCTTATAGGCCTACCCATGCACTTGGCTAAGGGCACACCACCAGCCATTCAGTTAGTTTACTATTGGCTACTCAGCCATCCCTTTCACCACAGTGCCTCTTCTTCCAGCCACCACCACAAATGTATAAAATCAATTAAAAATTACTTGTGTTTCATAATACAGGAAAAAAGTAACTATCAGTGTCCCTCTTTGACTGTCCAAAAAGTTGAGAGGTATGAGGTCACTGTATATTTTACTTTCTGTCACTTCAGTAATTGCACTGAACCAAAAATCCTTAGATTAAAAGGAAACTCATTTTTTTTCAGTGACATCATACAGCATGTAAATGACTTTATAGTGTTAAAATGTGGTCATCAATGAGGTTTTCACATCAAAATGTAAATATGAACCATATACCATATTATAATAGAGATGAGCGAATAAAGCTGACGAAGTCGAATTCGTTCCGAATTTCAGGAAAAATTTGATTCTGAATAAATGTGAATTTCCTCGCGCTTGGTGGTAATTGTTTAAAAAAAAAAGGAAAGAAGCGATTTACTAGTGCAGGGAAAGGATAGTGAGAGGAATCATTTCACAGGCACGGAGGGACGTGTGCAGATGCTTGGGAGAGTCCTAGGAAAATCTTCATTGTGAAAAAAAGCAATTTACAAGTGCAGGGAAACATTACATGGGGATCTAGATAGTCTCATAATACCTCTCTGCCATTCCAGCAATTAGTTATTGGGGTGCAAGTGCTATGTTGAAAAGCCTTTAGTGGCTTCTATCTGTGGAAAAAGATAAATATATACGCAGGTCACTTTTGCTGTTAACTGCACTGATATAATTTAGTGGCCTATTTCAATACAATCCGAGAAATATTTACACAGGTCACTTTTGTTGTTATTTGCGCTAAAAGCGTTTATTGCCATATTTCTAGAGAAAAAGAGAAAAATAGCTAAAAGCGTTTTGTTTTTTTATATTTCACTACAATACGAGAAGAATAGACGCAGTTCACATTTGGTGTTATTTGCGGTAAAAGCGTTTATTGCCATATTTCTAGAGAAAAAGAGAAAAACAGACTAAGTTCATATTTGCTGTTATTTGCGCTAAAAGCGTTTCTTGTCGTATTTCACTACAATACGAGAAAAATAGATGCAGTTCACATTTGGTGTTATTTGCGCTAAAAGCGTTTATTGTCATATTTCTAGAGAAAAACAGAAAAATATTCACAGTTCACTTTTTCTGTTATTTACTTAGAAATCGTTTATTAGCCTATTTTAGTCCAATAAGAGAAATATATACGTAGTTCACTTTTGCTGTTATTTACGCTGAAATCGTTTTGTTGCCAATTTCAAATCCTTTAGTTGCCTATCTCAGTAAAAAAATTCTAATATATTTGGCACTTTTAGGGGTGTTTTAATTTTCTTTTAATTTATTTCGTTCAGTTAAATGTATATCAGACAGAGAAGTGCCAGGCCCATCACATGTGAGTGTCAGAGGTGTAAATGATTCTGGCACAGGCACAGGTCGCAGCAGAGTAAGGGGGCGTGGCACCGGGAGTTTCTTCCCGAGGCCTCAGGTCCACATGTCAGCTAGCGGTTGTGTCTTGACCAGCAGCCCAGCGGTTCTTGATTGGTTGACTGGATCTTCGACTTCGTCGCAAGTGACAGCAGTACCAGCAGCCTGAGTCTAGAGTCGCTGATGAGCAGCTTTCTTCACCTGCATAGTGAATAAACTACTCACCAGCAGGTAGACCTGGAGCAGGACCTGAACCAGCAGGTGGTGGCATACGTTAACAGCCCCCTGTCAGCCATTATAGAAGATCTGCTGGACTACTGGGCAGCCAAACTGGATTTGTGGCCGCAACTGTCCGAGTTTGCCCTGGAAAAGCTGTCCTGCCCAGCCAGTAGTGTGGCATCAGAGCGGGTGTTTAGTGCGGCAGGGGCCATAGTTACCCCAAGAAGAACTTGCCTGTCCACCCAAAATGTGTAGAGACTTACTTTTGTCAAGATGAATCAGGCGTGGATCAGCCAGGATTTCCACCCACAAATGCCTGTTGCATCAGATTAGATCATCCATCTCCACACTATGTCACCGTGCCACTCTGAGATATCATGCTGCTGCTGTTGCTACCATGTCCATACTATGTCACAGTGCCACTTTGTGGCCTCCTGATGCTGCCATGTCCACACTATGTCACCTTGCCACTCTGTGGCCTAATCATACTGCTGCCGCCACCTCCAGACTTTGTCATTGTGCCACTTGATAGTCTCCTCATGCTCCACCTCACCACTATGTCATAGGGCCACTCTGTGGACTTCTCATGGTGTTACCACCCTCCTCACTCTATGACGGGGTTGCTATTGTCCTTGTTTCACCATTTATTTAACCTTTCTTCTGATCGGTCAGAAGGAAGGAAAAATGAGACGCAGAACTGATCCTGTCTGTGTAGCAGCTGTAGGGCCTGTATAGTCCCATCAGAATTGGCTTATGATTTGGTAGCCAAAAGCAGGAGTGGATACAAAACACAGAAGACATGCAAATATTCCATTCACGTGTCATCTCTGTTTTAGGTCCACTCCTGTTTTTTTGGGCATTACCAATACTCATGGATTACTGAGCAAATGCTGACCGAGTAAAGGCGTATGCTCCCCAGATAGGATCCGTTTTTTGTGGGTTATTATTCTGACAGATCAAAGGAAGGGCAAAATAATCAGTGACGTCAACACAAACTTACTGCTGACACCCTCTCCACTCTGTCAGGGGGGCTCTACCTGTACAAGCGTTTAATAGAACAGGTTCTGTAGACATCTATGTGGAATCAGCTGGCGAGTGTGTAAAAGGACTGTGCTTCTTCTTGACGCTAACATGGACCTGTAAGGCTGATTTAATACTTGAGTTATTTGGTCAGTTTTGGCCCCGTGACTGCCCAAATAAGTGAAGTGTGCTGTGATTCTAAGAGCGACCCTTGTCATCTGCATGTCATACTGACTGACAGTATTATTTCACTACCCCAGCAGACTCCCTATGCGTCTTACTGCAAGGCACAGTATTCTACACCCATATAAAGGCTATATGCAGCCCGGAAATAGCATTTTTTTTTTATCGCGGTTCATTTGAATATATTCGGATGGAAGCTAATTTTCAGCCGAATCAAATTTTTTTGAAATTCTCTCATCTCTAATTGTTATATTGCACCGAGCTTTGACCCTGAAAACCAATTTTTTTTACTTTGCTGCTATTTTGTAAACTAATAAGTTATCCCTACGTGTAATTTTCTTCTCAATTAAAAAAAACAAAAACAAAAACAAACACGTTGTGGAGTTCATTTTTACTGTAAAAACATACTTTTGAACATTTTGTCAAAATTTTCTATGGTCCAATCTGTGTCAATAAATGAATCTCTGCTTCCACAATACTTTTACAATGGAAAAGTGGTAGCCCAAAGCCATGCCAAAATTAATCACCAGTCATATATGGCTAATTCCAGAACTAATTTCAGAATGAAGACTATAATGTTTGTTTTGTCGCAGCCTAACCCATTTAGGACAATGCAATTTTCCTTTTTGTGTTTTCGTTCTTCACCCCCTGCCTTTTCAGAGCCATAACTGTTTTATTTTTCCATTCACATAGCCGTATTAGGGTCTGTTTTTTGTGGGACAAGTTGAACTTCCTAATGACCCAATGTTCTACTGCATACAATGTAGTGGGTTGGGCACTGAAAAACACTGTTTTCGGAGCTCATCAGATCCACTGCACAGATGCTGAGTCACTAGGCCATCTTGGCATTTGCCTAATGGATCTTTTGCTGCTTCCGAAGCTTAAAAAGCAGAATCTGATTCACTGCACAAGCACAGAGTCATTGAGCAGACTTGACTCTGGAGAGAGAACCCTGTAAATCAAATAGGAACAATGCTGTGGCAGGCCTCAGAGCATTCAGAAGGCACAAGTCTGCCACAGAAAGTGAATGTCTCAGTCTAGGCTGGGGAGCTGTTCGGGCCCCGTGAGCACAGCGTTCCCAGGGAAAGAAAGCTCAGATTCCATGGTCACAATTGACCACAAGAGTCTAGAAGCTGTATGTAGATTGTCTCCACAGACTTTTTTAGCATGTACTTCCTCCAAATGGCTGGTACACTCCAATGTAGTATCATTTGTTTCCTGGTGTAAGGCAGTCTTTCAAGCTAGCTGGTTACTGTCCCAGGACTGCTTTATTTGTGCTTCACACAATGCTATAAGTGATGTGGGGTGATGCAACAGGGCAATTATCCAAAGAACACAAATCAACAAAAAAGAATTGTTGAAAAGGGAGATTTGTGTTCTGAAATTGGAAGTCCGAGTCCTGTCCTGAAGAGGGGTGTGCATTGTAGACATTCCAAAAATATTGATAAATAGGAAAAAACATAAGCAGTGAGGAATAGTCCAAAATGGTGCAAATCTTTTATGCATTTCCTTAAACATTTTAGGGGAGGTGATTGCTGCTAAAAGGAAATCTACAGGTTACAACCTTACATAAGGACATTTATATTAAATGAATATAAAATTGTGTCCTCCAATGTGTTATTAGTAACCATTATTACACACCAAATAAGATAAACTAACCCAACCTATAGATCCATGAAAACATGTATGACAACCATATTTAAAAAAAATATATATATACACATTGTTATGCTATTTATAGTGAGACGGTGTACCTAATCAGGCAACATTGTTTAAACAAAAATAAAAAAGGAAAAAAGTGATAAACACAAATTCAGTATATAAATCATGTTCTACAAGTTGGGACACTAAACAATTTGTGAATAAAAACTGAATGCAATGATGTGGAGATGGCAAATGTCAATATTTTATTTGTAAATGACAGATCAAACGTTTAATCCAAGTAAATGTATCATTTTAAAGGAAAAATACGTTGATTCAAAATTTCACGGTGTCAACAAATCCCCAAAAAGTTGGGACAAGTAGCAATAAGAGGCTGGAAAAAGTAAATTTGAGCATAACGAAGAGCTGGAAGACCAATTAACACTAATTAGGTCAATTGTCAACATGATTGGGTATAAAAAGAGCTTCTCAGAGTGGCAGTGTCTCTCAGAAGACAAGATGGGTAGAGGATCACCAATTCCCACAATGTTACATAGTAACATAGTATATAAGGCCGAAAAAAGACATTTGTCCCTCCAGTTCGGGCTGTCATCCTGCAAGTTGGCAAGTCCGAGTCCTGTCCTGAAGAAAGATAGCGCAGAAAGATAGTGGAGAAATATCAGAAAGGTGTTACCCAGCGAAAAATTGCAAAGACTTTGCATCTATCATCATCAACTGTGCATAACATCATCCGAAGATTCAGAGAATCTGGAACAATCTCTGTGCGTAAGGGTCAAGGTTGTAAAACCATACTGAAATCCCGTGATCTCCGGGCCCTTAAACGACACTGCACCACAAACAGGAATGCTACTGTAAAGGAAATCACAGAATAGGCTCAGGAATACTTCCAGAAACCATTGTCAGTGAACACAATCCACCGTGCCATCCGCCGTTGCCAGCTGAAACTCTACAGTGCAAAGAAGAAGCCATTTCTAAGCAAGATCCACAAGCTCAGGCGTTTTCACTGGGCCAGGGATCATTTAAAATGGAGTGTGGCAAAATGGAAGACTGTTCTGTGGTCAGACGAGTCACGATTCAAAGTTCTTTTTGGAAATCTGGGACGCCATGTCATCCGGACCAAAGAGGACAAGGACAACCCAAGTTGTTATCAACGCTCAGTTCAGAAGCCTGCATCTCTGATGGTATGGGGTTGCATGAGTGCGTGTGGCATGGGCAGCTTGCATGTCTGGAAAGGCACCATCAATGCAGAAAAATATATTCAGGTTCTAGAACAACATATGCTCCCATCCAGACGTCATCTCTTTCAGGGAAGACCCTGCATTTTTCAACAAGATAATGCCAGACCACATTCTGCAGATCCGGGTACTGAAATGGCCAGTCTGCAGTCCAGATCTTTCACCTATAGAGAACATTTGGTGCATCATAAAGAGGAAGGTGCAACAAAGAAGGCCCAAGACGATTGAACAGTTAGAGGCCTGTATTAGACAAGAATGGGAGAGCATTCCTATTTCTAAACTTGAGAAACTGGTCTCCTCGGTCCCCAGACGTCTGTTGAGTGTTGTAAGAAGAAGGGGAGATGCCACACAGTGGTGAAAATGGCCTTGTCCCAACTTTTTGGGGATTTGTTGACACCATGAAATTCTGATTCAACATATTTTTTCCTTAAAATGGTACATTTTCTCAGTTTAAACTTTTGTTCCGTGATTTATGTTCTATTCTGAATAAAATATTAGAAGTTGGCACCTCCACATCATTGCATTCAGTATTTATTCATGATTTGTATAGTGTCCCAACTTTTTTGGAATCCAGTTTGTATATAGATTATTAAAAATTATTATTAATTAAGTGTGACCTCCTAAAACCACACTATTTTCACAAATCAGACTAAATATATAATCAAAATATCCGTGATCACAACCCGTGAAATGAACAGTTATGAGTAATACCCTAAACATAAAATTATAAAGATATAATACTGACAATACATTAGTTTCAATTTCATTGTGTAATTCATTCTTTGAATGATATTGTGTCGATCAGAAGACCTCCATTTCAGACCAGTGACGATGAACATGTGCGGAAAAGAGACATGCTTCCAATAGTCACATCCTATAACCAAAGTTAAATATATAACCTACATAGAAAAAATAAAAGAGAAGAAAAGGAAAAATTCTATTAATATCAAGAATTCTGACCACATTAAACCGGCTTGATCATTAAAAATTATATTAAAATAGACACTTGTTCAATTATCTAAAATAACATTAATTCAAGGATGATGTTGCACCATCATAGAAAAGATGCAAAGGGGATCTTATCATTCAGGCCATATGGCATCTGAGTGTTCAGTTTCACAATCCACTTGCTTTCAATCTGCTCCAACCGTCTAAATTAATTCCCTCCTCTTGCACCTAGAGATACCTTATCTATTCCCCTAAATTTGAGATCCTGCCAACAGTTGTTATGTCTTTGGCGAAAATGTCTCGCAATTGGTTTTAATTTTAAAAGCTTGTCTCTATCTCCATCCTCAATCTTGGCTGCCGCCTGAATATCCTTTTGGTGTTCTTGTATGCGAACCCGTAACTCACGGGTCGTCATACCAATATATATCAAGCCACATAGACATGTGGCTCAATATATCACACCCATTGTACTACAGTTAAAAAAAATATACAATATTGTATGTCACTTTGCCAGGAGAATCATCAAAAGTATTGGTTTTGACAATAACCTTGCATGTTGTGCAGTGTCCACAGGGGAAGGATCCCAATTTAGGGCTCTGGGATTCGAACAGGAAACCAGATCTCGGTGTATATAGTGACTACGTACCAAGATGTCCTTCAAATTCTTGCTATGTTTAGCCACAAACATGGGGGTGGATGTCAATATTTTATCAAGATCACCATGCGATTTTAGAATGGGCCAAAACCTCTCAAAAATCCCTTTCATATTGCGCCACTGTGTGTTATAATTGGTTATCATCTGTACTGTTGATAATGCTGGTGACTCATCCCGAAATTTTGAGGACAATAAAGCTTCCCTTGGTGTATTAGCCGCACGCGTATAGCCACGTTGTATATCATATTGATTGTATCCTCGTTGTGTAAAGCGTTGCTTTAGAGTGTCTGATTCCCTTTCGATATCCTCTCTAGAAGTACATATGCGTTTCACCCTTAGGAATTGACCAATGGATATCAAGCTTTTCTGATGTTTTGGGATGAAATGAGGTTGCATGAAGTAATGAGTTAACAGCAGTAGATTTTCTATATACTGAGGTATTAAGGTCACCAAATGTAAGGGCATAAATACAGGGTTGAGTAAATTCACATATACAGATAACTGCTAAAAGCATGGAAGGTGCCTGGCATTAGGCCTAGTTGCCAGTGTGAAAACTGCATGTTTTATTTTTAAATATAAGTAGTAACATGGAAAATTAAGAATACTGTATCTCCAAAAATTATTTAAAAAAATGTTTAACATAAAACAATATTGAAACAATAGGTCATTTTCTAATGACACATTCTGTCTCACTAGACTACAACCCTTACAAGATTACAGTAGAATTCAGTAATGGTATTTTATAAGTTTACTGTGGCGAAACTTCAAATTCTGTTACCTCCTGAAAGACATAGAGAAGTCGAAGGAAAAATGCTCAGTTTAACCCCTAGAAAATGTGATTGACAGGCTTAACTATAAAAATACACAGTTTATGTGCTATTTATTTGCCACTGAATTGCTTGCCACTTCATTTCTTTACCATATATTTGCAATTTATGCAGCCATTTTTTTTAATGTTATGATGAATGACCTCAGTGCATATGGTTTGAAATAAGGAAATCCCAGAAAGTAAACAAAATCTGTACCTTAAGCTCCAGGATATATGGTGGGTGAAGTCAATTCCTAAAGTTTTAATCTGCCGTATATAATAGTGATCTAAGCATAAACAAGTGTCGGAGTAGCTTTGCGGTATTTATGTGCGTGTCATGTGTGTTTAATCATTCTATATTTCTACTTAGATTTAATATGGTTAGGCAATTAGTTTCAAATCAAATGGTTTTCTTATGTTTAGTGTTGGTTGCCTGGAAACCTAGATATACTGTATAGAGGATATTACAGTTATAGCAGAAACAAGGTCCCTGGAAAAAAAATTGGCTACCTGTATGTGGCATTTAAAGGAATTGTTTAAACTAGTAAATTACAGGAAGAATCTTTTGAGAACGTGCTTGGATAGGATAGGAGATAACTATTAGATTGTTGGTGGTCCCACCACTGGGACCCCCACCGATCACGAGAATGGGCGCCCCATATTCCATGCAAAAATTAACAAGAGTGGCTGGTCGCACATGCGCATGTCTGCTCAATTTATTTCTATGGGGTTCCAGAGTTAGGGTACTTTCACACTAGCATTTTTCTTTTCCGGCATAGAGTTCCGTCCTAGGGGCTCTATACCGGGAAATAACTGATCAATTTTATTCCCATGCATTCTGAATGGAGAGCAATCCGTTCAGGATGCCTCAGGATGTCTTCAGTTCAGTCTTTTTGACTGATCAGGACAGAGATAAGGGCTCTTTCACACCTGCGTTCTTTTCTTCCGGCATAGAGTTCCGTCGTCGGGGCTCTATGCCGGAAGAATCCTAATGCATTCTGAATGGAGTGAAATCCATTCAGGATGCATCAGGATGTCTTCAGTTCCGGAACGGAACGTTATTTGGCCGGAGAAAATACCTCAGCATGCTGCGCTTTTTGCTCCGGCCAAAAATCCTGAAGACTTGCCGCAAGACCGGATCCGGAATGAATGCCCATTGAAAGGCATTGATCCGGATCCGGCCTTAAGCTAAACGTCGTTTCGGCGCATTGCCGGATCCGACGTTTAGCTTTTTCTGAATGGTTACCATGGCTGCCGGGAAGCTAAAGTCCAGGCAGCCATGGTAAAGTGTAGCGGGGAGCGGGGGAGCAGTATACTTACCGTCCGTGCGGCTCCCGGGGCGCTCCAGAGTGACGTCAGGGCGCCCCAAGCGCATGGATCACGTGATCGCATGGATGACGCATGGGGCGCTCTGACGTCACTCTGGAGCGCCCCGGGAACCGCGCGGACTGTAAGTATACTGCTCCCCAACTCCCCACTACTACTATGGCAACCAGGACTTTAATAGTGTCCTGGGTGCCATAGTAACACAAAAAACTTAATTATCTGCAGAAGGCTTAATGTCTGAATCCACACCAAGCCAGATAGGCACTCTTCGTTTCCCATTTCAACTTTGAGCTTGATTTTTGCCCAGCCGAGAAGAACATCATGGCGGACGCTCTGTCTTGGTCATTTGATTCCAGTAGGAGAAACCTCAGTACATTGTCGATCCCGTTCGCTTGATCGGTGTGGCTCCTCTCCTGGTCAAATACATTCCTCCTGGGAAGACATTCATGTCTCCTGCCAAGAGTAGACATATACTAGCCTGGGGGCACAACTCCAAACTAGCCGGTCATTCAGGAGTTCATAAGACTTTAACATTTTTATCACGCCACTACTGGTGGCCCACACACTATCAAAAAATGTACATGATTACATTTCTGCCTGCATCATTTGTGCTCATAATAAAGTCTCCAGGACCAAACCACCTTGGCTGTTGTTACCTCTTCCTATTCCGGAGGCCTCCTGGCAACACATTGTCATGGACTTTATTACTGACCCCCCTTCCTCTGCCGGATGTACAGCTATCTCGATGGTTGTGGACTGGTTCTCTAAGATGGCTTACTTTGTCCCTTTATCAGGATTGCCCTCAGCCTCAAAACTTGCTAAATTATTTGTAGAGCACATATTCTGGTTGCATGGACTTCCTCTACACATATAAGTAGCTAATATATCACCCGTAGGTGACGTGAGACACAAGCGCTGGAGTAGCAAACCCGACCGCTATCTCCCTCTGTTTCTTTAATGTGTGAGTGAGTGTTAGAAGGGAAAGAGAGGATGCAAAAGACTATAGATCGAGACCATTAATGGGCAGTCTGTAGCGATCGCTATCTGTGCTGAGAAGGTATGTTAAAATGCAAGCACAATCGGTATGAGCACAAATCTTCGGTATACGATATAGAGTATAAACTATACCTGGTAAGTTCCTGCTTTACTAAATTCAATGATGCATCCTTTTCCTTTCCTATGTTTTTACCGGTTCTTTGTTCTGTATTTCTTTATCCTGTAACTGTCTTGGAGTAAATGCGTCCTCCTGGCTCACCTGCTAGCACGGACGCTGCCCCGGCCGGAAGCAAGCGTGGTGCGAGGGAGCTTGTTGTTACGGTCGTCCTGGAAACCGCTTCGGTGACGTCACCTCTGTGGATACCGTAGCCTCCGTGGGACAAAAAACCACCTACGCGTTTCGGGGCCTGTCGGGCTCCTTCGTCAGGGATGGTTAGTACATTGTCCATGGAGGTTTAAGTAGTTGGTCCGGTTTCCATGGCAACATGTATCAACATGTATCAACATATGTCAGACAAGTATGTGAATAAGAGGACGTTCCGTTTACTACAGGTATAGTCTAGATCATGCATACGAGATGTGATTTGTATTTCTGAACATTTCCTAAAATTTTCCCAGGGATGCAGTGAACGCCGTTCATTTGGGTGATGGGAAAGTATTGATAATTCCTTAATTGTTTTATTGTCCAGGTCTGTTGCGGATATGGTAGTGATTAATTATTATTGGAAAGCAAGGAGTTCTATTTCTTGATTTAACCCATTGGGTGCCAGACTGTTACATCTGAAAATCCATTTGCTTTCCATCCTCGACATAAGTTTGATATAGTCCCCTCCCCTGCTATCCTGTTTTATTCTTTCAATGCCTACAAAGGTGGATCCCAGGAATTTGCCCTGGTGAAATTCAGCATAATGGCGTGATAGCGGGTGGTGATCTGCTTTTTTATGTATGCTATTAACATGTTCCCTGATTCTGGTTTTCAGTTCTCTTTTAGTGCGTCCAACATAGATTTTTTCACAGGGACACCTAATGTAATAAATAACCCCCTTGGTATTACAAGAAATGTAATCCTTAATTATGAATTTACCCTGTGGGGTGTCAAATTCCAGTATTGGTTTAGTTAGAAATCTAGATGTTTTGCAATTTTTATATAATCTGCATGGGTAAAAACCTTTTTTGGCGCTTGCTTTTTTCACCACCATATTTCTTTTAATAGATGGGGCTACAAGGTTTGCGGATTTTTTGAAGATAAATGTGGGGTTGGGAGAGATCTTGTCCCCAATTATTTTATCGTACTTTAAGATGTCCCAATGTCTATAAATAATTTTCTTAAAGATATTCACCCCTACACATAGTTCATGATCTTGGAGTCCATTTTACCTTTGGGCTCTGGAGAACTTTGTGCTGGCTGCTTGAGATTAAATTTGACTATTCTTCAGGATATAATCACCAGACCAACGGGCAGGTAGAGCGGATCAATCAGATATTAGAGAATCTCCGGCACTTTATCTCTGTACAACATGACAACTGGGTAAAATTGTTACCTTGGACAGAGTTTTCCTATAACAACCATTCTAGTGAGTCTACTAAGTCCTCCCCATTCTTTATCATTTATGGACAACATCCTTGTACTTCTCTTCCTTTTCCCACATCCTCTGAGGTTCCCACTGCGGATTCCTCTTTTAGAACTTTGGCTACTTTCACACTAGCGTTTTGGGCTGATCCATCATGGATCTGCAAAAATGGACCTGTTACAATAATACAACCGCGTGCATCTGTCATGAACTGATCTGTTTGTATTATCTGTAACATAGCCAAGACGGATCCGTCATGAACTCCACTGAAAGTTTTCGATTGTGCCAGATTGTGTCAGAGAAAACTGATCTGTCCCCATTGACTTACATTGTGTGTCAGGCCAGATCCGTTTGGCTCAGTTTAGGTTTGGTGTCTGCCTCCAGAGCGGAATGGAGACTGATCGGAGGAAAACTGATATGTTCTGAGCGGATCCTTTTCCATTCAGAATGCATTAGGGCAAAACTGATCCGTTGTGGACCGCTTGTGAGAGCCCTGAACGGATCTCACAAATGGAAAGCCAAAATGCGAGTGTGAAAGTAGACTTTCTTGAAGATATGGCATCAGATCAAAACTGCATTAACAAGGCCATGACTCGCATGAAGGTAAATGCAAACAAGAGACAAAGAAAACCTTTTTAGTTCTTCTCAGGAGATAAAGTATGGCTCCCATATAAAAATATCTGCTTGAAGGTCACTAGTTTCAAATTTGCCCCTAGGTTCCTGGGACCTTTTGAAATATTAAAGAGGATGAAGTCACCTATAAGATACGTTTGCCTCTCTGCCTGCGTATTCCCAGCTCCTTCCATGTGTCCTTGTTAAAACCAGTAGTTCTGAAGCGTGGCAAGAAGACCTACTTTCTTGTGGATTGGAAAGGTTTTGGTCCTGAGGGTAGATCTTGGGAACAAGAGTAAAACATCCATGCTCCAAATCTGATTAAGACATTGCGGTCTAGTCTTGGACTCAATAAGAGGGGGAGTAAGAGGAGGGTACTGTATTGGTGGCTGCTGACTGTCGATGTTCCCCTAATCACTGCCACGGTTCTGGGCTCCATGTTTGGGCGAGCACAGTCCAGCTGCTTTGTGTACCAATCCTCTTCAAGAGGTAGCAATCAGGTGGTCCCCTTGGGAAAGTCTATCCCCACCACCTGGGGTACTGTGAAGAACAAGGGGTTTACTTAGACAATGCCCTTAGAGGAAGTTGGTCACGTGGCACAGTCGGTTCACACCCACTGGTTTGTTACACTCCCAGTTAAAACATTTGACTTTATCCATACACAGGGTTTTAGGTATTGGAGGCAGGACTTTAGGAAGGGTGGGGATTTGGGTTTACTTGAAGAAGATACTAGGTGTTAGTGGGTCTTTATCTTTTTCACTTTGTCATGGAATCATTGTAATCTGATTTATTTTGAAAATCTTAATATAAAGATATATACAAACCGGATTCCAAAAAAGTTGGGACACTAAACAAATTGTGAATAAAAACTGAATGCAATGATGTGGAGATGGCAAATGCCAATATTTTATTTGTAATAGAACGTAGATGAGAGATCAAACATTTAATCCGAGTAAATGTATCGTTTTAAAGGAAAAATACGTTGATTCAAATTTTCACGGTGTCAACAAATCCCAAAAAAGTTGGGACAAGTAGCAATAAGAGGCTGGAAAAAGTAAATTTGAGCATAACGAAGAGCTGGAAGACCAAATAACACTAATTAGGTCAATTGGCAACATGATTGGGTATAAAAAGAGCTTCTCAGAGTGGCAGTGTCTCTCAGAAGCCAAGATGGGTAGAGGATCACCAATTCCCACAATGTTGCGCAGAAAGATAGTGGAGCAATATCAGAAAGGTGTTACCCAGCGAAAAATTGCAAAGACTTTGCATCTATCATCATCAACTGTGCATAACATCATCCGAAGATTCAGAGAATCTGGAACAATCTCTGTGCGTAAGGGTCAAGGCCGTAAAACCATACTGGATGCCCGTGATCTCCGGGCCCTTAAACGACACTTCACCATAAACAGGAATGCTACTGTAAAGGAAATCACAGAATGGGCTCAGGAATACTTCCAGAAACCATTGTCAGTGAACACAATCCACCGTGCAATCCGCCGTTGCTAGCTGAAACTCTACAGTGCAAAGAAGAAGCCATTTCTAAGCAAGATCCACAAGCTCAGGCATTTTCACTGGGCCAGGTATCATTTAAAATGGAGTGTGGCAAAATGGAAGACTGTTCTGTGGTCAGACGAGTCACGATTCAAAGTTCTTTTTGGAAATCTGGGACGCCATGTCATCCGGACCAAAGAGGACAAGGACAACCCAAGTTGTTATCAACGCTCAGTTCAGAAGCCTGCATCTCTGATGGTATGGGGTTGCATGAGTGCATGTGGCATGGGCAGCTTGCATGTCTGGAAAGGCACCATCAATGCAGAAAAATATATTCAGGTTCTAGAACAACATATGCTCCCATCCAGACGTCATCTCTTTCAGGGAAGACCCTGCATTTTTCAACAAGATAATGCCAGACCACATTCTGCATCAATCACAACATCATGGCTGCGTAGGAGAAGGATCCGGGTACTGAAATGGCCAGTCTGCAGTCCAGATCTTTCACCTATAGAGAACATTTGGCGCATCATAAAGAGGAAGGTGCAACAAAGAAGGCCCAAGACGATTGAACAGTTAGTGGCCTGTATTAGACAAGAATGGGAGAGCATTCCTATTTCTAAACTTGAGAAACTGGTCTCCTCGGTCCCCAGACGTCTGTTGAGTGTTGTAAGAAGAAGGGAAGATGCCACACAGTGATGAAAATGGCCTTGTCCCAACTTTTTGGGGATTTGTTGACACCATGAAATTCTGATTCAACATATTTTTCCCTTAAAATGTGACATTTTCTCAGTTTAAACTTTTGTTCCGTGATTTATGTTCTATTCTGAATAAAATATTAGAAGTTGGCACCTCCACATCATTGCATTCAGTTTTTATTCATGATTTGT
Organism: Bufo gargarizans; assembly: GCF_014858855.1. NCBI lineage: Eukaryota > Metazoa > Chordata > Amphibia > Anura > Bufonidae > Bufo > Bufo gargarizans. The sequence continues at coordinate 73,620,640 of NC_058089.1, forward strand.
ATTGTGTCCCAACTTTTTTGGAATCCGGTTTGTATATAAAAAAGAAGGAGTTGACATTGATTTCACTGTTGTTCAAGGAGGACACTTTTATTTCTTTTGAGGGCTTTACAACAGTTGCAACTTTACAGAAGTTCATTAATTTTGTTATATTGAACTATAGTATGCTTTTTGTGGCACTAAAAATAAGTATTTGCTTCAGGTACAATGCAACTATTCAATTGGCTTTATAGTTAAAATTCCTCTTAATAAAGGCTTCATATCTACAGTAAGATGTATTTGGTGCCACTGAAGGTGGATCCTTCTGATTTCCGTTTTGCATCATGGGATAGATGATTAAGTAATATGTTTTTTGCGGACTGTGAAGAATGGCATCTATCAGCTACCTTAGGCCGAATGCTCACAGCCGCGTTCCGGCGGCCGAGAGCGGACCGTGGAAACCCGGCCGGGATTCCTGCTGACAGCATGAGCGCACGGCGTCATTGGTTGCTATGACGCTGTGCGCTTCATGCAGCCGCTGCTGTACAGTAATACACTATAATAGTGTATTACTGTACAGCAGTGGCTGCATGAAGAGCACGGCGTCATAGCAACCAATGACGCCGCGCGCTCATGCTGTCAGCAGGAATCCCGGCCGGGTTTCCACAGTCCGCTCTCGGCCGCCGGAACACGGCCGTGTGCATTCGGCCTTATAGATATTTTTACAATTCTAGTAACAGATTAACGCAATGTAAGATGATATGTAGTCTATAATTGTTGGCCAAATTTGTCTATTCTATTAAATTGCAACACCCCCTTCTCTCTAGGTAGAAGTAAGGCAGTAAGTATAACTTTTCTGCATACTGGTAGGTGCAATATGCTTCAGTTTCCCCATCATGTTAAAAAGACAGAAGGACCCTAGAGATAGAGAAATTTGCACCCCTCAGTGAGAGAGAGGCTTGCTTCCCATATACAGCCTTGGGAAATGAGACTGCATTTAATGTGGATCATCCATTGAACTGCCTCAGTATGGTACATTGTACTTGTAGTACAAAACCTGGTCCTCTCATTAACATAGTAACATAGTTTGTAAGGCTGAAAAAAGACATATGTCTATCCAGTTTAGCCTGTTATTCTGCAAGTTGGTGCACTGCATGTACCAACATCTGTGTTGCTGTCCCGTCATTTCAGGGCCCTGCCTTTCACCTCAAAACTCATGTACATCAAGGGCACACCAACTAACATCAGACAGGAACCCCAAAACCAGCATATTCTCCAAAGGGAAATAAAGGTGCACCCTTGCTATTACTGCACGGCCCGGGTAGCGACATAGCAAAGTCTGCCACTGTGAATACAACTACTTCCATCCTCCCCGCCTCCCCTGTGACTCCCTCCACATGCAGCTTTTTCTTATTTCCTGTGGTATTATGTCCATGGGTGTGTCAAAGTAGCAACAGAGGCAGTAGTAGGGGGGTGTCTATGTAACCAGCTGGGTGTGAGGAGCTATAATCTAGATTAGGGTTGTTAGGGGCGGTAATGGAGCTGTGGTAGAGAAAGGAGAAGTGCATCATGGGTTTGGTTGGATACAGCAACAGGAAGTGCTGCATACAGGATGGAAACAATCAGAATGATTTGTTACATGGTGAAAACAGGTCAGAAGAGTCCAAACTGAAAAAGGAAAAGCATGGGGAAGATGTAAACAAGGTAAGCAACTACATGAGCATATCTGTTGAACATCACAATAATTCCGGGAAAAAAATCTTTATTTAGACCACCAAGTTGGCATAAGAAGTTTTCTGCTCTGCAATAATGAAAATTAGTCACTATAAAACACCCTTTTACACAACAAGGTATACAATTAGAAGAATCTAACGTGACCGGAATACTCAACAATTCAATTCAACAACAACCAAAAGAGTATATGTGATTCCTTGAAAAAAATATGTTTTTATTGAAATTCATTTAAAAAGTGTATATAACACTAATACAAACAGCATATATAGTGAGAGTATCCAATATTTGCCACATCTGTGACGCCCAATTACTGTAGAAATTACAACAATCATGTATTGATATCAAACAAACATACTATGTGCCTGACTATGTGGAACTACAGGATATGAAATCCTTACTGTGTTCAACCGCACTGATGTCAATCTATTGTTCTGATTGAAATAAAGTGACTAATGCATGTGAATGAACCTCATCTGAAGTTCATGAATAACTGTATTTGTTGGCATTATGGATGGGGGTGCCGCACCTCGACACGCGTTTCCTCGTCTTTGACTTCCTCAGGAGGAGTGAGCTTTTGATGGGGAATGATAATCCATTTAAATAGTATGTTGTCCTATCACTATCCTTACATAGGTTCATGTGATTCCTCATGTGTTCTCTGTTGATTATATCAGCTGGTAAGGTAAAGTGCGCTGCGCATGACACGCCTCCTCCCGCTGCGTATCGCAACTTCCACCCTCACCCTGAGTCCACGCATCAGAGATCGCAATCTCAGAACATCACTAGTGACGTGGATTGAGCTCGCCGATGCGAGGCCCCAATGGATGACGGCACAAGTGCACGCATGGTGAGGCTGTCAGGCGCACCAATACCCACAGTGTCTCTATGTATGCATCATTATGATATATAACTCGGGCCCATAGACTTTCATCTACGTGGTTCGATGTGTGTCTCATAGATAAAGGACCTACAGATTGTGACAAGATAAAATCTTACACGGAAAGGGGGAGGGGGGATGTGAAAACGTGGCAATATATTATTAATGAATCCATAATTTATAAAGTGCTAAATTATCAGTTTGAAAGTGTGTCTCACCTAATTATGATCTTAATTAATTAATTAATTAATGGTGATATTGTGCTATGAGCGAACTAATAATATGTTACAATTCAAATAGTATCTAAAATCATTAAATAGTGAATGAATCCTACAAAATTAATTAATACATGATATGACAAAATACTGTACATTACTAATAACCTTGATTTACATTGTGAATAAAGTGCTGAAGGTGCGTTACTGATATACATTAAAAACAACAATATTATAACCATATCAATATAATCCCCTCCTCTCAAATACTACAAATCACAATCATGATCCTCAATATATCAATTATTTGATAACACACTAGTTACTATCCTTCTCCTGATGGTTATTTTTATTCTTGCTTGTAGTTGACCTCCGATTTGATGCTGATTACACAGTCGACTAGCCCAGTGAAAGGAATCCATAATGGTAAGTCCATTCTCATGTCATGCTGAACAACAACAATTATATCTAAAAGAAAAGAAAAATATTGAAATACTGACTCTAAACAATATGTTATCTATCAATATAACAAATAAAATGATGGATCCCAATCAACTTAAAAGATGCTACTAGATGCTACTAGATGCTACTATGTCACAAACAAAATTAGAGTATGGTAGAATAAGGCATCCCTAGACAACTATAAAAATAGAAAGATCATCCCTAGAGGACTCAGAATCCAAAAATTTCCTAATTTTCGATTGGATGATCCTGATTTAAAGAAAAGATGGGAGGAAGCGGCTTCGAAATGTGCTTTTGACTTTATAGAGATCATAATGGAAGCAAATAATAGAAAATTACTGAGTTTGGAGGCAGAGATGCAGGTGTTACAGACCCAAATAAAAAGTGATTTGGCTGAGGAAAATTTTCAAAAATTCTATGAGGATATTAGCAATAGCTTCCTAGCATGGGAAAAAAAAAATAACCTCTCAAAAAATCAAGAAATTCCAAAGAGATGTAATGGACTATAAGTGTAATGGACTATAACTTGAGGCTATAATGGCATCTGAGAATATAGATGTAGTGGCTGAGACGTGGTTCAAGGAGAGTAATGACTGGGATATAACAATACCAGGGTTCTCTCTATACAGGAAAGACAGAGAAGGCAAAAAGGGGGGAGGGGTGGCCCTGTATGTGAAATATAGCATAAATTCTAATTTGATACAAGTTAGCGGGAACAATTTAGAGTCAGTTTGGGTTACCTTGCAGCTTGATAATCATAAGGTAACTCATGTAGGTGTGATATATAGACCACCTAGCCAAGTCAAAGAATTAGATGATCTACTAGTTGAGGAAATAGCTAAAATGATATTGAAGGGGGAAGTTATCATTATGGGAGACTTCAATCTTCCTGATGTAAACTGGAAAACCAAAATAGCTAGTTCTGCCAGGAGTACATATATTCTAAATTCCCTACTGGGATTATCTCTACAGCAAGTAGTTGAGGAGCCAACCCGGAAGGAGGCCATTTTAGATTTAGTATTCACAAATGGGAATTTGGTATCTGATATTACTGTAGGGGAAAGCTTGGGATCTAGTGATCACCAGTCAGTGTGGTTTACTATAAGTACAGTGACTGAGTCACACCACACAAAAACAAAAGTTTTAGATTTTAGAAAAACAGACTTTTCTAAAATTAGATTTGTGGTATACAAGTCCCTATCAGATTGGAACAGTTTCATTGGAGTCCAGGAGAAATGGGACTACTTAAAAGTGGCACTATTAAAGCCAACAGAAAATTGCATTAGGCTTGTCAGTAAAAGCAAAGTAAGGAAGAGACCACTGTGGTACTCAGCAGAAGTGGCCAAAATCATTAAAAACTAAAAGATAGCATTTAGAAAAAAAACGAGGATGACAGGCAAATTTATAAGATTAGGCAGAGAGATGCCAAACAAGTTATAAGAGCTTCTAAAGCACAGGCAGAAGAGAAATTAGCTCAGTCAGGGAAAAAAGGCGATAAGGCATTCTTCAGATACATAAATGAAAAAAGGAAACTAAAACAAGGAATTGCCTACAGAGGAAGAGGTTCTAAGTCAGCTGTCTAAAATTAATACAAATAAGTCACAGGGGCCTGATGGGATACACCCAAAGCTATTAAAAGAGCTCAGCGGTGAACTAGCAAAACCATTAACAGATTTATTTAACCAATCACTGGCAACAGGAGTCGTCCCAGAAGACTGGAAATTAGCAAATGTTGTGCCCATTCACAAGAAAGGTAGTAGGGAGCAATCGAGCAACTATAGGCCAGTAAGCCTGACATCAATAGTGGGGAAATTAATGAAAACCATACTTAAGGAGAGGATTGTGGAACATATAAAATCCAATTGATTGAAAGAAGAAAAACAGCATGGGTTTACTTCAGGGAGATCATGTCAAACTAATCTTATTGATTTTTTTGATTGGGTGACTAAAATAATAGATGGAGGAGGTGCAGTAGACATCGCTTATCTAGACTTTAGTAAGGCTTTTGATACTGTCCCACATAGAAGGCTTATCAATAAATTGCAGTCTTTGGGCTCGGACTCCCATATTGTTGAATGGATTAGGCAGTGGTTGAGGGACAGGCAACAGAGGGTTGTAGTCAATGGAGTATATTCAGACCAAGGTCTTGTTACCAGTGGGGTACCTCAGGGATCTGTTCTGGGACCCATATTCTTTAATATTTTTATCAGCGAAATTGCAGAAGGCCTCGATGGTAAGGTGTGTCTTTTTGCTGATGACACAAAGATTTGTAACAGGGTTGATGTTCCTGGAGGGATACACCAAATGGAAAAGGATTTAGGAAAACTAGAGGAATGGTCAAAAATCTGGCAACTAAAATGTAATGTTGATAAGTGCAAGATAATGCACCTGGGGCATAAAAACCCAAGAGCAGAATATAAAATTTGTGATACAGTCCTAACCTCAGTATCTGAGGAAAGGGATTTAGGGGTCATTATTTCAGAAGACTTAAAGGTAGGCAGACAATGTCATAGAGCAGCAGGAAATGCTAGCAGAATGCTTGGGTGTATAGAGAGAGGAATTACCAGTAGAAAGAGGGAGGTGCTCATGCCGCTCTACAGAGCACTAGTGAGACCTTATTTGGAGTATTGTGCTCAGTACTGGAGACCATATCTCCAGATGGATATTGATACTTTGGAGAGAGTTCAGAGAAGAGCTACTAAACTGGTACATGGATTGCAGGATAAAACTTACCAGGAAAGATTAAAGGACCTTAACATGTATAGCTTGGAAGAAAGACGAGACAGAGGGGATATGATAGAAACTTTTAAATACATAAAGGAAATTAACAAGGTAAAAGAGGAGAGAATATTTAAAAGAAGAAAAACTGCTACAAGAGGACATAGTTTTAAATTAGAGGGGCAAAGGATTAAAAGTAATATCAGGAAGTATTACTTTACTGAGAGAGTAGTGGATGCATGGAATAGCCTTCCTGCAGAAGTGGTAGCTGCAAATACAGTGAAGGAGTTTAAGCATGCATGGGATAGGCATAAGGCCATCCTTCATATAAGATAGGGCCAGGGGCTATTCACAGTATTCAGATATATTGGGCAGACTAGATGGGCCAAATGGTTCTTATCTGCCGACACATTCTATGTTTCTATGACTACAATAACATACATAGAGATGCTGTGGGTATTGGTGCGCATGACAGCCTCACCATGCGTATATATATAGAACAAATTTGTTCACACCGGGTTTTCTCCGCTGTGTATAGGGTTCCCACCCCAAGTCGTAATACGATAAAAATCACAGCAGTGAGAGATTTTCTTTGATTGAGATTTATTTTGTGCACTTGCGCCGTCATCCATTGGGGCCACGCATCGGCGAGCTCAATCCACGTCACTAGTGACGTTCTGCGATTGCCCTCTCTGATGCGTGGACTTAGGGTGAGTATGGAAGTTGCGATACGCAGCGGGTGGAGGCGTGTCATGCGCCGCGCACTTTTCCTTACCAGCTGATATAATCAACAGAGAACACATGAGGAATCACATGACCCTATGTAAGGATAGTGATAGGACAACATGGATTATCATTCCCCATCAAAAGCTCACTCCTCTTGAGGAAGTCAAAGACGACGAAACGCGTGTCGAGGAGCTGCATCCCCATCCATAACGCTAACAAATACAGGTATTCATGAACTTCAGATGAGGTTCATTCACATACATTAGTCACTTTATTTCAATCAGACCAATAGATTGACATCAGTGCGGTTGAACACAGTAAGGATTTTATATCCTGTAGTTCCACATAGTCAGGCACATAGTATGTTTGTTTGATATCAATACATGATTGTTGTAATTTCTACAGTAATTGGGTGTCACGGATGTGGCAAATATTGGATATAGAGTTGAGCGAACACCTGGATGTTCGGGTTCGAGAAGTTCGGCCGAACATCCCGGAAATGTTCGGGTTCGGGATCCGAACCCGATCCGAACTTCGTCCCGAACCCGAACCCCATTGAAGTCAATGGGGACCCGAACTTTTCGGCACTAAAAAGGCTGTAAAACAGCCCAGGAAAGAGCTAGAGGGCTGCAAAAGGCAGCAACATGTAGGTAAATCCCCTGCAAACAAATGTGGATAGGGAAATGAATTAAAATAAAAATTAAATAAATAAAAATTAACCAAAATCAATTGGAGAGAGGTTCCATAGCAGAGAATCTGGCTTCCCGTCACCCACCACTGGAACAGTCCATTCTCAGATATTTAGGCCCCGGCACCCAGGCAGAGGAGAGAGGTCCCGTAACAGAGAATCTGTCTTCATGTCAGCAGAGAATTAGTCTGCATGTCATAGCAGAGAATGAGGCTTCACGTCAGCCACCACTGCAACAGTCCATTGGCATATATTTAGGCCCAGCACCCAGGCAGAGGAGGGAGGTCCCGTAACAGAGAATCTGTCTTCATGTCAGCAGAGAATTAGTCTGCATGTCATAGCAGAGAATGAGGCTTCACGTCAGCCACCACTGCAACAGTCCATTGGCATATATTTAGGCCCAGCACACACACAGGCAGAGGAGAGAGGTCCCGTAACAGACAATCTGGCTTCATGTCAGCAGAGAATTAGTCTGCATGTCATAGCAGAGAATGAGGCTTCACGTCAGCCACCACTGCAACAGTCCATTGGCATATATTTAGGCCCAGCACACACACAGGCAGAGGAGAGAGGTCCCGTAACAGAGAATCTGTCTTCATGTCAGCAGAGAATTAGTCTGCATGTCATAGCAGAGAATGAGGCTTCACGTCAGCCACCACTGCAACAGTCCATTGGCATATATTTAGGCCCAGCACACACACAGGCAGAGGAGAGAGGTCCCGTAACAGAGAATCTGTCTTCATGTCAGCAGAGAATCAGTCTTCATATCATAGCAGAGAATCAGGCTTCACGTCACCCACCACTGTAAGAGTCAATTTTCATAAATTTAGGCCCAGAACCCAGGCAGAGGAGAAAGGTCCCGTAACAGACAATCTGGCTTCATGTCAGCAGAGAATCAGTCTTCATATCATAGCAGAGAATCAGGCTTCACGTCACCCACCACTGTAAGAGTCAATTTTCATAAATTTAGGCCCAGAACCCAGGCAGAGGAGAAAGGTCCCGTAACAGACAATCTGGCTTCATGTCAGCAGAGAATCAGTCTTCATATCATAGCAGAGAATCAGGCTTCACGTCACCCACCACTGTAAGAGTCAATTTTCATAAATTTAGGCCCAGAACCCAGGCAGAGGAGAAAGGTCCCGTAACAGACAATCTGGCTTCATGTCAGCAGAGAATCAGTCTTCATATCATAGCAGAGAATCAGGCTTCACGTCACCCACCACTGTAAGAGTCAATTTTCATAAATTTAGGCCCAGAACCCAGGCAGAGGAGAAAGGTCCCGTAACAGACAATCTGGCTTCATGTCAGCAGAGAATCAGTCTTCATATCATAGCAGAGAATCAGGCTTCACGTCACCCACCACTGTAAGAGTCAATTTTCATAAATTTAGGCCCAGAACCCAGGCAGAGGAGAAAGGTCCCGTAACAGACAATCTGGCTTCATGTCAGCAGAGAATCAGTCTTCATATCATAGCAGAGAATCAGGCTTCACGTCACCCACCACTGTAAGAGTCAATTTTCATAAATTTAGGCCCAGAACCCAGGCAGAGGAGAAAGGTCCCGTAACAGACAATCTGGCTTCATGTCAGCAGAGAATCAGTCTTCATATCATAGCAGAGAATCAGGCTTCACGTCACCCACCACTGTAAGAGTCAATTTTCATAAATTTAGGCCCAGAACCCAGGCAGAGGAGAAAGGTCCCGTAACAGACAATCTGGCTTCATGTCAGCAGAGAATCAGTCTTCATATCATAGCAGAGAATCAGGCTTCACGTCACCCACCACTGTAAGAGTCAATTTTCATAAATTTAGGCCCAGAACCCAGGCAGAGGAGAAAGGTCCCGTAACAGACAATCTGGCTTCATGTCAGCAGAGAATCAGTCTTCATATCATAGCAGAGAATCAGGCTTCACGTCACCCACCACTGTAAGAGTCAATTTTCATAAATTTAGGCCCAGAACCCAGGCAGAGGAGAAAGGTCCCGTAACAGACAATCTGGCTTCATGTCAGCAGAGAATCAGTCTTCATATCATAGCAGAGAATCAGGCTTCACGTCACCCACCACTGTAAGAGTCAATTTTCATAAATTTAGGCCCAGAACCCAGGCAGAGGAGAAAGGTCCCGTAACAGACAATCTGGCTTCATGTCAGCAGAGAATCAGTCTTCATATCATAGCAGAGAATCAGGCTTCACGTCACCCACCACTGTAAGAGTCAATTTTCATAAATTTAGGCCCAGAACCCAGGCAGAGGAGAAAGGTCCCGTAACAGACAATCTGGCTTCATGTCAGCAGAGAATCAGTCTTCATATCATAGCAGAGAATCAGGCTTCACGTCACCCACCACTGTAAGAGTCAATTTTCATAAATTTAGGCCCAGAACCCAGGCAGAGGAGAAAGGTCCCGTAACAGACAATCTGGCTTCATGTCAGCAGAGAATCAGTCTTCATATCATAGCAGAGAATCAGGCTTCACGTCACCCACCACTGTAAGAGTCAATTTTCATAAATTTAGGCCCAGAACCCAGGCAGAGGAGAAAGGTCCCGTAACAGACAATCTGGCTTCATGTCAGCAGAGAATCAGTCTTCATATCATAGCAGAGAATCAGGCTTCACGTCACCCACCACTGTAAGAGTCAATTTTCATAAATTTAGGCCCAGAACCCAGGCAGAGGAGAAAGGTCCCGTAACAGACAATCTGGCTTCATGTCAGCAGAGAATCAGTCTTCATATCATAGCAGAGAATCAGGCTTCACGTCACCCACCACTGTAAGAGTCAATTTTCATAAATTTAGGCCCAGAACCCAGGCAGAGGAGAAAGGTCCCGTAACAGACAATCTGGCTTCATGTCAGCAGAGAATTAGTCTGCATGTCATAGCAGAGAATGAGGCTTCACGTCACCCACCACTGCAACAGTCCATTGGCATATATTCAGGCCCAGCACCCAGGCAGAGGAGAGAGGTCCCGTAACAGAGGATCTGGCTTCATGTCAGCAGAGAATCAGTCTGCATGTCATAGCAGAGAATCAGGCTTCACGTCAGCCACCACTGCAACAGTCCATTGTCATAAATTTAGGCCCAGCACCCAGGCAGAGGAGAGAGGTCCCGTAACAGAGGATCTGGCTTCATGTCAGCAGAGAATCAGTCTGCATGTCATAGCAGAGAATCAGGCTTCACGTCAGCCACCACTGCAACAGTCCATTGTCATAAATTTAGGCCCAGCACCCAGGCAGAGGAGAGAGGTCCCGTAACAGACAATCTGGCTTCATGTCAGCAGAGAATTAGTCTGCATGTCATAGCAGAGAATCAGGCTTCATGTCAGCCACCACTGCAACAGTCCATTGGCATATATTTAGGCCTAGCACACAGGCAGAGAAGAGGTTCATTCAACTTTGGGTAGCATCGCAATATAATGGTAAAATGAAAATAAAAATAGGATTGAATGAGGAAGTGCCCTGGAGTCCAATAATATATGGTTATGGGGAGGTAGTTAATGTCTAATCTGGACAAGGGACGGACAGGTCCTGTGGGATCCATGCCTGGTTCATTTTTATGAACGTCAGCTTGTCCACATTGGCTGTAGACAGGCGGCTGCGTTTGTCTGTAATGACGCCCCCTGCCGTGCTGAATACACGTTCAGACAAAACGCTGGCTGCCGGGCAGGCCAGCACCTCCAAGGCATAAAAGGCTAGCTCTGGCCACGTGGACAATTTAGAGACCCAGAAGTTGAATGGGGCCGAACCATCAGTCAGTACGTGGAGGGGTGTGCACACGTACTGTTCCACCATGTTAGTGAAATGTTGCCTCCTGCTAACACGTTGCGTATCAGGTGGTGGTGCAGTTAGCTGTGGCGTGTTGACAAAAGTTTTCCACATCTCTGCCATGCTAACCCTGCCCTCAGAGGAGCTGGCCGTGACACAGCTGCCTTGGCGACCTCTTGCTCCTCCTCTGCCTTGGCCTTGGGCTTCCACTTGTTCCCCTGTGACATTTGGGAATGCTCTCAGTAGCGCGTCTACCAACGTGCGCTTGTACTCGCGCATCTTCCTATCACGCTCCAGTGCAGGAAGTAAGGTGGGCACATTGTCTTTGTAGCGTGGATCCAGCAGGGTGGCAACCCAGTAGTCCGCACAGGTTAAAATGTGGGCAACTCTGCTGTCGTTGCGCAGGCACTGCAGCATGTAGTGGCTCATGTGTGCCAGGCTGCCCAGGGGTAAGGACAAGCTGTCCTCTGTGGGAGGCGTATCGTCATCGTCCTGCCTTTCCCCCCAGCCACGCACCAGTGATGGACCCGAGCTGCGTTGGGTGCCACCCCGCTGTGACCATGCTTCATCCTCATCCTCCTCCACCTCCTCCTCATCCTCGTCCTCCTCGTCCTCCAGTAGTGGGCCCTGGCTGGCCACATTTGTACCTGGCCTCTGCTGTTGCAAAAAACCTCCCTCTGAGTCACTTCGAAGAGACTGGCCTGAAAGTGCTAAAAATGACCCCTCTTCCTCATCCTCCTCCTCCTCCTCCTGGGCCACCTCCTGTTCCATCATCGCCCTAAGTGTTTTCTCAAGGAGACATAGAAGTGGTATTGTAACGCTGATAACGGTGTCATCGCCACTGGCCATGTTGGTGGAGTACTCGAAACAGCGCAACAGGGCACACAGGTCTCGCATGGAGGCCCAGTCATTGGTGGTGAAGTGGTGCTGTTCTGTAGTGCGACTGACCCGTGCGTGCTGCAGCTGAAACTCCACTATGGCCTGCTGCTGCTCGCACAGTCTGTCCAGCATGTGCAAGGTGGAGTTCCACCTGGTGGGCACGTCGCATATGAGGCGGTGAGCGGGAAGGGCGAAGTTACGCTGTAGCGCAGACAGGCGAGCAGCGGCAGGATGTGAACGCCGGAAGCGCGAACAGACGGCCCGCACTTTATGCAGCAGCTCTGACATGTCGGGGTAGTTGTGAATGAACTTCTGCACCACCAAATTCAGCACATGCGCCAAGCAAGGGATGTGCGTCAAATTGGCTAGTCCCAGAGCTGCAACGAGATTTCGCCCATTATCACACACCACCAGGCCGGGCTTGAGGCTCACCGGCAGCAACCACTCGTCGGTCTGTTGTTCTATACCCCGCCACAACTCCTGTGCGGTGTGGGGCCTGTCCCCCAAACATATGAGTTTCAGAATGGCCTGCTGACGTTTACCCCGGGCTGTGCTGAAGTTGGTGGTGAAGGTGTGTGGCTGACTGGATGAGCAGGTGGAAGAAGAGGAGGAGGAAGCCGAGAAGGAGGAGGTGGCAACAGGAGGCAAAGAATGTTGCCCTGCGATCCTTGGCGGCGGAAGGACGTGCGCCAAACAGCTCTCCGCCTGGGGCCCAGCTGCCACTACATTTACCCAGTGTGCAGTTAGGGAGATATAGCGTCCCTGGCCGTGCTTACTGGTCCACGTATCTGTGGTTAGGTGGACCTTGCCACAGATGGCGTTGCGCAGTGCACACTTGATTTTATCGGATACTTGGTTGTGCAGGGAAGGCACGGCTCTCTTGGAGAAGTAGTGCCGGCTGGGAACAACATACTGTGGGACAGCAAGCGACATGAGCTGTTTGAAGCTGTCTGTGTCCACCAGCCTAAATGACAGCATTTCATAGGCCAGTAGTTTAGAAATGCTGGCATTCAGGGCCAGGGATCGAGGGTGGCTAGGTGGGAATTTACGCTTTCTATCAAATGTTTGTGAGATGGAGAGCTGAACGCTGGCGTGTGACATGGTTGAGACGCTTGGTGACGGAGGTGGTGGTGGTGGTGTTGGTGGTACATCCCCTGTTTGCTGGGCGGCAGGTGCCAACGTTCCTCCAGAGGCGGAGGAAGAGGCCGAGGCGGCAGCAGCAGAATAGGCCGAGGCGGCAGCAGCAGAAGAGGTAGCAGGGGGAGCCTGAGTGACTTCCTTGGTTTTAAGGTGTTTACTCCACTGCAGTTCATGCTTTGCATGCAGGTGCCTGGTCATGCAGGTTGTGCTCAGGTTCAGAACGTTAATGCCTCGCTTCAGGCTCTGATGGCACAGCGTGCAAACCACTCGGGTCTTGTCGTCAGCACATTGTTTGAAGAAGTGCCATGCCAGGGAACTCCTTGAAGCTGCCTTTGGGGTGCTCGGTCCCAGATGGCGGCGGTCAGTAGCAGGCGGAGTCTCTTGGCGGCGGGTGTTCTGCTTTTGCCCACTGCTCCCTCTTTTGCTACGCTGTTGGCTCGGTCTCACCACTGCCTCTTCCTCCGAACTGTGAAAGTCAGTGGCACGACCTTCATTCCATGTGGGGTCTAGGACCTCATCGTCCCCTGCATCGTCTTCCACCCAGTCTTGATCCCTGACCTCCTGTTCAGTCTGCACACTGCAGAAAGACGCAGCAGTTGGCACCTGTGTTTCGTCATCATCAGAGACATGCTGAGGTGGTATTCCCATGTCCTCATCATCAGGAAACATAAGTGGTTGTGCGTCAGTGCATTCTATGTCTTTCACCGCTGGGGAAGGGCTAGGTGGATGCCCTTGGGAAACCCTGCCAGCGGAGTCTTCAAACAGCATAAGAGACTGCTGCATAACTTGAGGCTGAGACAGTTTCCCTGGTATGCATGGGGGTGATGTGACAGACTGATGGGGTTGGTTTTCAGGCGCCATCTGTGCGCTTTCTGCAGAAGACTGGGTGGGAGATAATGTGAACGTGCTGGATCCACTGTCGGCCACCCAATTGACTAATGCCTGTACCTGCTCAGGCCTTACCATCCTTAGAACGGCATTGGGCCCCACCATATATCGCTGTAAATTCTGGCGGCTACTGGGACCTGAGGTAGTTGGTACACTAGGACGTGTGGATGTGGCAGAACGGCCACGTCCTCTCCCAGCACCAGAGGGTCCACTAACACCACCACGACCATGTCCACGTCCGCGTCCCTTACTAGATGTTTTTCTCATTGTTATGGTTCACCACAACAACAAATATATTATTTGGCCCAATGTATTGTATTCAAATTCAGCGGGATATAAATTTGAGGCCTAGTATTTAGGCGCTGGGTGACCGGTATGGATTTAGTGACAGAATTAGACTTGGAAATGCACAGAAGCGTGTGTGTGAAGTTATTCTGAATGACCCTATGTGCACCTTCAATATTATATACCCTTTTAGGGATAGATTTCAAATAGCTCTGATATAGCAGAAACCACTAAATTATGAAATTGCTAAATTGGGAATTGTACTTCAACCCAGAACAAAAAATGTGCTTTGACGGACACTAAATATCTTGCCCAGCAACAACAGTACAGCGGTGGGTAACGAGAGATTTAGAGGGATTTAAATTTGAGGCCTAGTATTTAGGCGCTGGGTGACAGGTATGGGTTTAGTGACAGAATTAGACTTGGAAATACACAGTAGCGGGTGTGTGTGAAGTTATTCTGAATGACCCAATGTGCACCTTCAATATTATATACCCTTTTAGGGATAGATTTCAAATAGCTCTGATATAGCAGAAACCACTAAATTATGAAATTGCTAAATTGGGAATTGTACTTCAACCCAGAACAAAAAATGTGCTTTGACGGACACTAAATATCTTGCCCAGCAACAACAGTACAGCGGTGGGTAACGAGAGATTTAGAGGGATTTAAATTTGAGGCCTAGTATTTAGGCGCTGGGTGACAGGTATGGGTTTAGTGACAGAATTAGACTTGGAAATACACAGTAGCGGGTGTGTGTGAAGTTATTCTGAATGACCCAATGTGCACCTTCAATATTATATACCCTTTTAGGGATAGATTTCAAATAGCTCTGATATAGCAGAAACCACTAAATTATGAAATTGCTAAATTGGGAATTGTACTTCAACCCAGAACAAAAAATGTGCTTTGACGGACACTAAATATCTTGCCCAGCAACAACAGTACAGCGGTGGGTAACGAGAGATTTAGAGGGATTTAAATTTGAGGCCTAGTATTTAGGCGCTGGGTGACAGGTATGGGTTTAGTGACAGAATTAGACTTGGAAATACACAGTAGCGGGTGTGTGTGAAGTTATTCTGAATGACCCAATGTGCACCTTCAATATTATATACCCTTTTAGGGATAGATTTCAAATAGCTCTGATATAGCAAAAACCACTAAATTATGAAATTGCTAAATTGGGAATTGTACTTCAACCCAGAACAAAAAATGTGCTTTGACGGACACTAAATATCTTGCCCAGCAACAACAGTACAGCGGTGGGTAACGAGAGATTTAGAGGGATTTAAATTTGAGGCCTAGTATTTAGGCGCTGGGTGACAGGTATGGGTTTAGTGACAGAATTAGACTTGGAAATACACAGTAGCGGGTGTGTGTGAAGTTATTCTGAATGACCCAATGTGCACCTTCAATATTATATACCCTTTTAGGGATAGATTTCAAATAGCTCTGATATAGCAGAAACCACTAAATTATGAAATTGCTAAATTGGGAATTGTACTTCAACCCAGAACAAAAAATGTGCTTTGACGGACACTAAATATCTTGCCCAGCAACAACAGTACAGCGGTGGGTAACGAGAGATTTAGAGGGATTTAAATTTGAGGCCTAGTATTTAGGCGCTGGGTCACCGGTATGGATTTAGTGACAGAATTAGACTTGGAAATGCACAGAAGCGTGTGTGTGAAGTTATTCTGAATGACCCTATGTGCACCTTCAATATTATATACCCTTTTAGGGATAGATTTCAAATAGCTCTGATATAGCAGAAACCACTAAATTATGAAATTGCTAAATTGGGAATTGTACTTCAACCCAGAACAAAAAATGTGCTTTGACGGACACTAAATATCTTGCCCAGCAACAACAGTACAGCGGTGGGTAACGAGAGATTTAGAGGGATTTAAATTTGAGGCCTAGTATTCAGGCGCTGGGTCACCGGTATGGATTTAGTGACAGAATTAGACTTGGAAATGCACAGAAGCGTGTGTGTGAAGTTATTCTGAATGACCCTATGTGCACCTTCAATATTATATACCCTTTTAGGGATAGATTTCAAATAGCTCTGATATAGCAGAAACCACTAAATTATGAAATTGCTAAATTGGGAATTGTACTTCAACCCAGAACAAAAAATGTGCTTTGACGGACACTAAATATCTTGCCCAGCAACAACAGTACAGCGGTGGGTAACGAGAGATTTAGAGGGATTTAAATTTGAGGCCTAGTATTTAGGCGCTGGGTCACCGGTATGGATTTAGTGACAGAATTAGACTTGGAAATGCACAGAAGCGTGTGTGTGAAGTTATTCTGAATGACCCTATGTGCACCTTCAATATTATATACCCTTTTAGGGATAGATTTCAAATAGCTCTGATATAGCAGAAACCACTAAATTATGAAATTGCTAAATTGGGAATTGTACTTCAACCCAGAACAAAAAATGTGCTTTGACGGACACTAAATATCTTGCCCAGCAACAACAGTACAGCGGTGGGTAACGAGAGATTTAGAGGGATTTAAATTTGAGGCCTAGTATTTAGGCGCTGGGTCACCGGTATGGATTTAGTGACAGAATTAGACTTGGAAATGCACAGAAGCGTGTGTGTGAAGTTATTCTGAATGACCCTATGTGCACCTTCAATATTATATACCCTTTTAGGGATAGATTTCAAATAGCTCTGATATAGCAGAAACCACTAAATTATGAAATTGCTAAATTGGGAATTGTACTTCAACCCAGAACAAAAAATGTGCTTTGACGGACACTAAATATCTTGCCCAGCAACAACAGTACAGCGGTGGGTAACGAGAGATTTAGAGGGATTTAAATTTGAGGCCTAGTATTTAGGCGCTGGGTGACAGGTATGGGTTTAGTGACAGAATTAGACTTGGAAATACACAGTAGCGGGTGTGTGTGAAGTTATTCTGAATGACCCAATGTGCACCTTCAATATTATATACCCTTTTTGGGATAGATTTCAAATAGCTCTGATATAGCAGGAACCACTAAATTATGAAATTGCTAAATTGGGAATTGTATTTCAACCCAGAACAAGAAATGTGCTTGAACGGACACTAAATAACTCGCCCAGCTACAGCACTAGGGACAGATTTAGCTGGATATAAATTTGAGGCCTAGTATTTAGGCGCTGGGTGACCGGTATGGATTTAGTGACAGAATTAGACTGGGATATGGCCAAAAAATAAACAGACTATTGCTGGTTAAATGCACTTGGTGTGACAGCTTCACCCTGATGTAGGCTTTAGCCAAAAAACAACCACACCATTGAGGGTTAAATGCACTTGGTGACAGGCGCAGCTTGCCCCTGATTTTGTATATGGCCAAAAAATGAACAGACTATTGCTGGTTAAATGCACTTGGTGTGACAGCTTCACCCTGATGTAGGCTTTAGCCAAAAAACAACCACACCATTGAGGGTTAAATGCACTTGGTGACAGGCGCAGCTTGCCCCTGATTTTGTATATGGCCAAAAAATGAACAGACTATTGCTGGTTAAATGCACTTGGTGTCACAGCTTCACCCTGATGTAGGCTTTAGCCAAAAAACAACCACACCATTGAGGGTTAAATGCACTTGGTGACAGGCGCAGCTTGCCCCTGATTTTGTATATGGCCAAAAAATGAACAGACTATTGCTGGATAAATGCACTTGGTGTGACAGCTTCACCCTGATGTAGGCTTTAGCCAAAAAACAACCACACCATTGAGGGTTAAATGCACTTGGTCGCAGCTTGTGCTGGCGCACCACAAGACACAAAATGGCCGCCGATCACCCCAGAAAAATGAGACTGACAAACGGTCTGTGCAGCCTAAAAACAGTGAGCAATTGAGGATCAGCAGCTCAATGATCCACAGCTGCAGATCGATCAGTTAATCAAGTCCTTTGGAGGAGTTAATCTGCCTAATCTCGCCCTACTGTCGCAGCCGCAACCTCTCCCTACGCTAATCAGAGCAGAGTGACGGGCGGCGCTATGTGACTCCAGCTTAAATAGAGGCTGGGTCACATGGTGCTCTGGCCAATCACAGCCATGCCAATAGTAGGCATGGCTGTGATGGCCTCTTGGGGCAAGTAGTATGACGCTTGTTGATTGGCTGCTTTGCAGCCTTTCAAAAAGCGCCAAGAAAGCGTCACAAAAGCGCGAAGAAAGCGACGAACACCGAACCCGAACCCGGACTTTTACGAAAATGTCCGGGTTCGGGTCCGTGTCACGGACACCCCAAAATTCGGTACGAACCCGAACTATACAGTTCGAGTTCGCTCATCCCTAATTGGATACTCTCACTATATATGCTTTTGTATTACACTTTTTAAATTAATTTCAATAAAAACAGATTTTACTCAAGGAATCACATATACTCTTTTGGTTGTTGTTGAACTATGAAACAGCTGTCTGCAAATGAATGTCTGGCTTGGCTTGCAGCCTAAGTTATGTTTTATTGTCTGTTTAACTATTTTCTGACATCCTACAGACATGGAGAGCTGATCTGTATACCTTTTTTCCAAAGGAGCATTACATGGCATATAAGGCTCCTTACGCCTACTAGGTTCTCTACATAAGGAAAAATAATTCCACTCCCACATCTTAGAAATATTCACATAACCGGAGTCAACACCAGTCAATAGTGTATCAGATTATGGTACCCAAAAATATTAAAAATCTAACATGAAATTGTGGGATTACCTTAAAAAATAACTTTTAATTGTCAATGGTAAAATAATAGGCCCATAAATAGTTGCCAAATAAAACATGCATGCATCAGTGATCACGCACCACCGAATAGTGAAGGTATAGGCAAATGTAGGAAGTACACAATTGCTAGGAGGGTGAATTAGAAAAACAGGGATATAGTTTAAGAAGGAGACAGATGCTGGGTCTCTTCCCTTCCCCTATATCTCCCTATATTCTAACTCAACTTACAGTAGAACCCTCACTGTATGTCCCTGGGTGTCCCTTAATTGCAGTAGTGCTAACTGCCCAGCTTCGTCAGAGGAAAAAAGCAGCACATGCCAGGGTACACACATAAAGTACTTAATCAAGACTCTGCCCGACGCGTTTCAATGGCACTCAGCCAGATCATCAGGGGACAGATATAACCACAAGTACTGGTAATAGTCAGACAGTTCAAGGATACAAGTCGCTTCCTGGTTTAATGAAGCAAACAAGCAAAGAAGATAGCAATATTAAATTGCATTAAGCAAATACTTATCCCTCCATGCATCGATGTCCATGGCCCAGCTACGCTCCTCTCCTGCGAGTGGCAGTGACGGAGGTGAGTGCTCGTGCTGGCGTTCTTTAAATCAGTGCGGGTTTAGGTAAGTCCACCCACCAAATCACATGACCCATCACGCGGGCAGTGACGCAGTAAGTCACATGTTCCCCGCGTCACCAAGGAAAACCAAGAGATCGGAACCTAGACAGGAGTTGTGTCTGCGCTGCCTGAACCTTCCCCCTACAATCAGAGGAAGAGGAGACAGACCAGACAGCGCAAGGGGCAGAACTATGGGGAGATGGGAAGTATAGAGATGGGCTTACTCACAACTCTCTATATCCACCATATTTGGTAGCATTATTAAACAAAAGGTGTATCACTTCTATGTGGTCAGACAAGGCGCAACCAGGGTATTAAAAAGGCAGGTTACACAGGCAATGAACCAGTGAAGAAAATTATATACTGTAAAGCTAGTTCGAACAGAAAAGGCCAGACTGTCACAGGACGCCGGCGACGCACGTCCTTCCCCTTGCATCGCCAGCATCCTGTTCCTCTTCGGCAGCTCCAGGAGGCGCCCTCCATGCAGAGCGGGGAGCCGCTCGGCGTCTCCGCTGCCATGGCAATGGAGGGCAGAGCGTGCCCAGCCGCACGCTCATTCTATGTGCGGCTGGCGTCCTCTGTTGCCAGGATACCTGTGTGGGCTGAGTGCCGAGCTGGACACTCTGCACTCAGCTATCAGTCCTGGGACAGGTCATATGGCGCTGGCCACGTCACATGAACTTAGCCCTTCAGTATATAAGCAGGCAACCTGCTGGCCACAGGTTGCCTGTGATATTGTTTATATAGGCTCTTGATACTCTGCTCCATTGCTCTTGAATTTGACCGACGGCTAGTTATTTGACCACGCTCCTGCTTCTCACTTGAATGCTGACGCTACCTCCAGGTTTGACCTCCGGCTTGTTATTGGTATTGTCTTTGCATCTCCCTTGTAGTTTGACGTGACCTCTTGTTGTGACCTTTGCTCGTTTGTTTACCCTTCTCGACTGCTGTACGCTCCTGTCGCCGCCCGCTGCCCATTGCCTGTCTCTGCTTTTCTCTGTCCCTCCTGCACTTACTCAAGTTAGGGATCGCCGCCCAGTTGCGCTCCGCTGCCTAGGACGGGTAAGTGCAAGTAGGCAGGGATAGGGGCGTGGGTGGCAGACTAGTGGGTGCACGCTCTTCCTCTCTCCTTCCGGGGCAGCGTGACACAGACATTAGAATTTACAGTTATAAACCCTCCCCCAATCAGGAGGCAAAGTGCACCTACATCCTATTTATTTATTGGGGGATGTAGGTAGAGAAGAACGTCTGCCAGACCTTCTCACAGAACTGGCGGTGACAGTACCCCTCCCTCTACGGGTGGACTCCGGACACTCAGAGCCCACCTTCTCAGGATGAAACCTTGGAAAGCCCTGATGAGACGAGTGGCCTTAATGTCCACCACTGGGACCCACATCCTCTCCTCAGGACCATAACCCTCCCAAAGAACGAGGTACTGAAGAAAACCGCGGATAATGCGAGAATCCACAATCCTAGAGACCTGAAATTCAAGATTACAATCAACAATAATCAGAGGAGGAGGCAGAAAGGAGGGTACAGTGGGTTAGACATAAGGTTTTAATAGAGATTTGTGAAAAACATTATGGATCTTCCAAGTCTGAGGAAGATCAAGACGGAAGGCAACGGGATTGAAGACGGACAAGATCTTGTAAGGCCCAATAAACTTAGGACCCAACTTCCAGGAGGGAACCTTCAGTTTGATATTCTTTGTAGACAACCACACCAGATCACCCACATTCAGGTCCGGACCAGGCACATGTCTCTTATCCGCCACACGCTTATATCTCTCACTCATCCTCTTCAGATTACCCTGAATCCTGAATCTTTTGCCAAATAAATGACAAAGATGAGGAAAATCTCTCCTCATCAGGTAAACCAGAAGACCCCTCTCCAGAGAATGTCCCAAACTGCGGATGAAACCCATATGCACCCAAAAATTGTGATTTATCAGAGGACTCCTGGCGACAGTTATTTAAAGCAAACTTAGCAAAGGACAAAAAAGAACACCAATCCTCCTGATTCTCCGCCACAAAACAGCGCAGATATGTCTCCAGATTCTGATTGACGCGTTCGGTCTGACCATCCGACTGCGGGTGAAAAGCAGAAGAGAACGACAACTGTACCCCCTAGTGAGAACAGAAGGCCTTCCAGAATCTGGAAACAAATTGCGTGCCCCTATCAGAAACGATGTCTGAAGGAATGCCATGCAATTTAACAATATGATCAACAAACGCTTGCACCAGCGTCTTAGCATTGGGTAACCTAGGAAAGGGAATGAAATGTGCCATTTTGCTAAAACAGTCCACTACCACCAGAATCACAGTCTTCCCCGAGGAACGAGGCAGGTCCGTAATGAAGTCCATGGACAGATGCGTCCAAGGACAGGAAGGAATGGGTAACGGGAGGAGAGAACCCGATGGCCGTGAATGAGGGACATTGGCAGGAGCGCAGGTCTCGCAGGTTGCCACAAAACCCTCAACCGTCTTACGAAGAGCCGGCCACCAGAATCTCTGAGCAATGAGATCCACTGTGGTTCTACTCCCCGGGTGCCCAGCAAGGACAGTATTTTTGGTGCTCCTTAAAAACCTTGTGTCGTAAAGCGAGAGGCACAAACAACCTCCCAGGAGGACAAAGTTCAGGAGCCTCTGCCTGGGCTGCCAGAACCTCTGCCTCCAAATCAGGATAGAGAGCAGAGACGACCACCCCTTCAGCCAAAATGGGACCCAGGTCTTCAAAGTTCCCCCCTCCCGGAAAACAACGTGACAGGGCATCCACCTTCACATTTTTAACCCCAGGGCGGAATGTAACAACAAAATTAAACCTAGAAAAGAACAAAGACCATCTGGCCTGTCTCGGGTTCAGACGCTTGGCCGATTCCAAGTAGGCCAGATTCTTATGGTCGGTAAACACAGTAATAGGGTTTCTGGCTCCCTCTAACCAATGGCGCATTCCTCAAAAGCTAATTTGATGGCCAACAACTCCCTGTCTCCCACATCGTAATTTCTCTCTGCAGAGGATAGTTTCCTTGAGAAAAAGGCACACGGTCCCATTTGGCAGGATAGGGACCCTGAGATAAGACCGCACTCACACCCACTTCAGAAGCATCCACCTCAACAATAAAAGGTAGAGAGACATCAGGTTGTACCAAAATGGGAGCGGAAGCAAAACTCTCTTTAATACAAGGAAAAATCCACCCCCTTTTTAGTCATATCAGTGAGTGGCTTAACAACAGAGGAATAATTCAAAATGAACTTTCTGTAATAATTGGCAAAACCCAAAAACCGCATTAGCGCCTTCTGATTCTCAGGAAGCTCCCAATCAAGCACAGCGCGGACCTTCTCAGGGTCCATCCGAAAACCAGAAGCGGAGAGAAGAAAACCAAGAAATTGAATCTCCGGAACCGCAAACACACATTTGTCTAGTTTAGCGTGCAATTTATTCTCCCGCGGAATCAGCAAGACCTGACATAGGTGGTCCAGATGAGTCTTGAAATCAGGAGAAAAAATCAAAATGTCATCTAGATACACCAGTACAAATTTCCCCATTAAATGATAAAAAATGCTGTTCACAAAATGTTGGAAGACGGCCGGAGCATTCATCAAACCAAAGGGCATAACCAAATTCTCGAAATGACCCTCGGGTATTGAAGGCCGTCTTCCCTTCGTCCCCTTCCCTGACCCTGACTAGGTTTTATGACCCTCTTAAATCCAACTTAGAAAAAACTTCAGCCCCAACAATCTGGTTAAACAGGTCCGGGATCAGAGGAAGCGGATATGGGTCACGAATCGTGATACGGTTCAGCTCCCTGAAATCCAGACAAGGTCTTAAAGAAGCATCTTTTTTCTTTTGGACACCACTCTCGGAAAACACATCTGAAAATTCAGAGAATTGATGGCACAGTCTTGGTAGAAACCTCTGAAAGAGATGCCGTAAAGCAATTCTCTCTGCAAAACTCACTCCAACCATTTATTTGCCTTGCTTGCCAATCAATGGTGGGGTTATGTTTAGTGAGCCAGGGTAACCCCACCACTAGAGGAGTAGGTAATCCGCTTAAGACGAAACATGACATATCCTCCACATGAGCGTCACCCACAGTCAAACGGATATTGTGAACTATGCCCGTTAACGATCTTTGAGAAAGTGGAGCGGAATAGATTGCAAAAACAGGTATATCCTTTTCCAAAGGGCATACCTGGAAACCATGTGTTGTTGCAAATTGATTATCAATGAGATTAACTCTGCTCTACTATCTACAAAAATCTCACAAACAATGTTGTTGCTGTCTAGCGCCACCCTGGCAGGTAGGAGAAAACAGGAACTACAAGCAAACGGCAAACCTTCAATTTCTGCATCAACCTTGCCAATAGTAGCAAATGGAAAGGTTTTAGAGTTTTTTCTTGTTTTGTTTTGTTTTTATTAACCTCAGAAAACTTCATGAATCTCCTAGAGGGGCAAACATTAGCTAAATGATTTATACCCCCACAACAGAAACAAACCCTCCTCTGAGAGCTGAATCCTCTACTATCAGAGGCAAGCAAACCCAGCTGCATGACCTCCTCCCTTAAAGGGATTGAGACAGACTGAGACCCCTGCACACTGAATGAGACAGCCCCACTGTTCTTGGGCTGAATATGACAGGAAAGAGTAGTCTCCCCTCTCTCTCTCTCTCTCTAAGACGCCTGTCAATACGAACAGCTAGAGACATTGCTGACTCTAACGACGCTGGTCTCTCATGAAAAGTGAATGCATCTTTCAATCTTTCCGAAAGACCATGGCAAAATTGACTTCGGAGTGCAGCATCATTCCAACCAGTATCAGCTGCCCTTCTCCGAAATTCAGAACAATATATCTCTGCAGAGTTTTTACCCTGGCATAAAAAACGCAGTTTAGATTCAGCCAGAGCAATACGATCCGGGTCATCAGGGCTACAAAAAATTCATCCACCGATCGGAGGGGCCGTGCCCCCACCGGCAGCGAAAAGGCCCAAGACTGAGCGTTATCCCTGAGCAGCGAGATGATGATCCCTACCCTCTGCTCTTCATCACCAGAGGAATGGGGAAGTAGGTGAAAATGAAGTTTGCAAGCCTCTCTAAAGTGAACAAAATTCTCACTACCCCCGGAGAACGTATCCGGAAGCGAGATCTTAGGCTCGGAACAAACTCCATGAACGCCAGCAGAACCGGTCACCTGAAACTGAGACACAGTTTTACGGAGATCTGCTACCTCCAGGCAAAGACCTTGCATGCGGTCAATCAAGGCTGAAACCGGATCCATGCTTAAGACGGTTATGGCGGATTATAATGTCATGGGTGAAGTTTGCAGATAGCTAAAACTTATGAATAAACGAGCGACTGGCTTGACCCCAAACTAAGGAGCTTATAGTTGAGCCCTAAAACCCTAAGAGCTCTCCCTGACTGCTATGCACATGCAAGGGTCTCGATGGTAGACGATTGCATGCCCACGTACCTAAGTCTATGTGACACCTGAAAACCCTATAATAGTGAGAGGACACGACCACCGACTCCCTGCACTTAATACGGGCAGAGTCAGGGTCACCTAGAATCAAGCCAGCAAGGAAACACAATAAAGTAAATGACTTATCTGAGCAAACTGCAGAAGCAGCCTCCAGCAGTGAACACTTCATCCAGGAAGTAATATAAACCGCAAAGTGAGGCAGTATGGGAGGGAATATAAAGGAAGACGATTAGTCTAAAAAAGTGACACCTGGCAGAAGGAAAGGAGATGAGAAAGTGAAACCAAAACAAAGAACATCATACAAGAGGTAGAGAAGAACATCTGCCAGATCTTCTCACAGAACTGTCGGTGACACCCGTCTCCGAAGTTCCCGGGTAGTTTTACCCACATATTCAAGGCCACATTGACAAGTTGCCTTATAGATGACTCCCTTTGAACAACAGTTAAGAAAACACCTGATGGTGTAAGTCTTTCCCGTTACATTACTCATAAATTTGCGGCCCCTAGTGATAAAGGGACATGCAACAAAGCCACTGCAGCGAAAACAACCCATCAACGGTTTAAGCCATGATCCTGTTCTATCATTGATTTCGCTGAAATGGCTGTGGACTTGGCGGTCTCGTAAGCTACGGCCTCTATGGTAGGTGATTTGTGGGATTTCTGCAACAACTTGTTTGATGTCTGGATCCAATTGTAGGATTCCCCAATGTTTAGATACTACATTCCTTACTTCCTTTGCGGAACCATCATAGGTGACTATCAGGCGTATGAGGTTAGTTGGAGTTTGTTCTTTTTTAGGATGAAGGCGTTCAGTTCAATTTGTTTGAGCAGGCTCTCTGATATGCTTGTTTTAGGGTAGACTCGGGATACCCTTTTTCTCTAAATCTATCTCGTAAGTCAACTGCTTGCTGTTTATAGTCGCTCAAAGTGGAGCAATTCCTCCTCATCCGCAGGTATTGCCCAGTGGGCATACCCCTTTTTAGGTGAAGGGGATGATGGCTATCCCAATTCAAAAGAGAGTTGGTGGGTGTTGGTTTCCTATAGGTTTTTGTTAGTAATTCCCCCGGTCACCTCTCGTAAAGGAAATATCCAAGAATGGGAGTGTATCCTTTTTAATCTCAGATGTAAATTTTAATCCAATATCACTGATGTTTAAAATATTCACAAACTGTGTCAAATCCTCAACATCACCTTTTCATATCAAAAAGATGTAATCGATAAATCTGGCCCATGTGACCACGTTCACAGTCACATGCGCCAGTAGGTCTCCAAAAACAGTGGTCCTTTACCACTAGCCCAGGAACAAATTTGCATACGATGGGGCACATGAGCTCCCCATCGCGGTGCCCTGAGCTGGTGGTAAAAGGCACCACCAAACAGAAAGTAGTTACAGGTAATTGTAAATTCCAAAAGTCTTAAGACCAAGAGATTGTGTGCATAGAATTGGCGACCTCTGGTAGCCAAAAACGTCTCCACTGCCCTCATCCCAAGGTGATGTGGAATTGAGGAGTAGAGCGCCTCTACATCAACTGAGGCAAGTAAAGTATCATTCGCCACAAAGACACCCTCTAGACGGCCCAATAGATCCCCCGTGTCCCGAATATATAGGGCAAGGTTTTAACAATGGGGGCCAAAAAGTGATCAATGTAGATGCCCACATTTTCTCCCAAACCATTCACACAGGACACTATAGGTCTCCCGTTCAGGGGAATTCAAATTCATCCTTGGAGATGAGGCCTTCAGATTCAGCCTCACGCAAAATGTTCATTAATTCTTTCTGATATTGTACAGTGGGATCAGTCGGGACGAGTCTTGATTAAGTACTTTATGTGTGTACCCTGGTGTGTGCTGCTTTTTTCCTCTGACAAAGCTGGGCAGTCACCACTACTGCAATTAAGGGACACCCAGAGACATACAGTGAGGGTTCTAATTTGAGTTAGAATACAGGGAGATATAGGGGAAGAGACCCAGCATCTGTCTCCCTCTTAAACTATATCCCTGTTTTTCTAATTCACCCTCCTAGCAATTGTGTATATCCTACATTTGCCTATACCTTCACTATTCGGTGGTGCGTGATCACTGATGCATGCATGTTTTATTTGGCACTCCCACATCTTAACATAGGCAGAATATATGTTTGCCAAGATCAATCAAAAGTGTTTCCATTTTATGAAATACCATATCTCAAGAACATTTTTGTATTTTACTGCCCCTTTTCCCTTCTCCAGTGCACCACAAGTACCATAACATCAATGAGAAGGAAACAGATGTAGAGCCTAAAACATTTATACCTGATCTCTGATATATATACATTGCTTCTGTATACTGCTTTTGTCATTTTTTATGAAGTCCCTGCAAAGCTTCCATTCAAATGTGTTGGAAAATGTGGGGAGAATCTGATTTATTAGGTTTATCCTCCACTTTTCTGATTAAATATGTGCTCAGACAGACCCACCCACTAGTAAACAGGGTTGTTTGATCTGTTGACAAATATGAGCAGCTCCCACATTTTCATTGTCCACCATCCAAACACAGGTGGCACCATCATTACATACCCTGGTGCTGTAGAGCGACACCCTGCCCAAACTGCTGGTGTAATGATATGGCTAGCTATTGCAAATAACTGTCAGTAACCCCTAGTAGTGATACGGGGGACACTAACAGCTCAGTGATATATTCAGGACATCCTGGAACCACATGTAATGCCTTCTAGCTGGCATATTTCAGCAGGGTAATGCTCACTTTAGCACTAATAGTTTCCCAGGAATGTCTCCACTAGATCACAACATTTCCTTGGCCTGTCCGGTCACCAGATTTACCACCAGTTGAGCATTTTTGGGACCAGCTTTGACAACCTATAAGTATGAAGGATTTACAGGCCAAACTTGAACATCTGAGGGCAACTGTGCCACAGGATATCATATGGAACCTGTATGCCTCCATGCCCAAACATATCCAGGCAATAGGTGGCCCAACAGGTTACTAGATGCTCATTTGTACAGTTTTATCCAATAAACCTATTCTTTTGCACTAATGGACTCACTTACATATACTACTCGCAAAAAGTTAGGGATATTTGGCTTATGGGTGAAATTTGAGGATGAACCTAAAATGCACTCTAACCTTTACAGGTGAACTTAATGTGACCTTCTCTAAACTTTTCAATGCACATGTCGAACTGGTCAGTGTTTCAGTACTTTTTGCACAATTTTATGTTCTTTAACAAGGAGCTTGAGCAGCATGAGAAATCATTGTCAAGCTGTAATTGATGCTCAAGGTCACATGACAAGTTATTGAAACATTAGCATTTTTGTGGGGGTATACCCACCGCTGTTCGCTTTTGTTTCAATAAATTGTTTGAGATGAGAAAATCACCATTGCATGCTTCTACTTAAATGTCCTACTTTCATGATATGTCGGTAATATCACTGTAGTGTGACCTTTTCACATTTTCCATAAATTTCACCCGAAAGCCAAATATCCCTAACTTTTTGTGAGTTGTGTATATCATCGTTAAACTCACACATAAAAAATGTATTTGATTCCAACAACTGCTAGATGAGCAAAAAGATTCTTCAGAATAGATTTTTCCAATCAGCACGTTTTTTTCATTTGCATAAGCCCTGCAGATTGAATAAATCGATTCCAACAGTTTTTTGTCAGTGGGTATACTATGTGTCCTATGTGTATATATACATTAATTACATTGAAAAGTATTGCTCTGGGTTGGTCTGCTCAAAGAACATCCCCAGTGGAAATGAAAATCTGCCACTTGTCTTGATATGCGGTGCTTTTTACAGATGTTCACTGTGTCTATCTATCTATCTATCCATATAAACAACTGATTTTATGTCTAATATAAAGTTGTATACTGTACATTTATGTATTTTGTTAAAATCTACTGAATAGGTTTGTTTGCTACTTCCATTTCCTGCCTCTAGGTGACAGGGTTGCAATACAAATAATTAATGGCGTTGCTCATTTGTTAAACATCTGTTTGCGCAGACAAATCTATTAACAATAAGATATAATTGGTAGTTAATGTTAAGTCTTCTTTTTTCGGTTTGCTCTTTTGAGTATTTATAGAACGTGTTATTTTATTTGTAAACCAGACTTCATGTTTGACAGATTTATGTCTCCAGAGCTAATAAAATAATTGTTTCAAATATCTGATCTTTGTTCTGCTATGGCTTTAAGAAATCATATTTCAATTTGTCAAAACTCAAAACACTTCCAAAATATCTACTTTTCACAAGCCATGATTGCTAGGGTAGAATACCATCCAAAGACCACACTTCAATTGGAGCTAAAATGATTATGAGCAGTATTCCTAAAATCTGGAATCTTAAAATGTTTTTTTCTTTGTTTTTGTGATACAGGGTGTATTTGTGGTGACCACAGGAGAGGGGAGAGGAGAAGAGTACTGATAGTAGTAAGAATGATGGTCAAAGTACTCACTCACTATGTCACCCCCTTCTGTTTGATGTCGGTTGAGGTGCCCTTGATGTTTCTTGATGATAAGAGTTTCCTCTTGTTCACAGTTCTGGAGTGACCAATGGTGTTGGTGCTCAAGAGACAGAACAATACTATAAGTCCTTTCGTATTAGCTCAGAGCATTAATTTTATTTGTTTCACCCGATGATGAGATAGTTCCAAGGCCCCTTTGATTCATACTCAGTAGTACTCATTCTCTTAAACAGGGAAACCCCCCTTAAGAGAAATAGGACATAAGCACCCACAGGTTGGTAGGAATGAGCAAAAAGTCGCACCATTCCCTTACAGGCCTACTTCTTGTGTAGTTACCAGCCTTTCAATCCAAGGCTCTCTTGTCTGACTCTCTCACTTAGGCCTTCATCGCTCAGGCTGTGAAAAACTAAAATAATCAACCCCTTAGCCTAGGGTTGGAACCTGTGGCCAATTTTTTTTTTTAAATAAAGCACTCACCTGCCTGCCATTCTTGCACCACTGCCAAATTCCTGTTTGCTTCTGGTCCCTGCCAAATCACAAGTGGCATGACCCCGTTACTGCTGCAGCCAATCAGTGCCTCAGCAGTCACAATGTACTAGAATGGTTGTTGATGTACCATTCTAGCACATGTGACTAAATAGGCCAGTGATTGGGACCAAGGCACTTTCAGTCTGGAGGGAACTCTAGGTGTCTGGGAACAGAGCAGTGTCATGGGAAGGGCATGATTGCAGACAAGTGAGTGTTTTTTTTTTTATTGGACACAGATTCCGACTATTGACCTTCAAGTTTTGATCCTGAAAACATAAATGAATGAATAACGATAATAAAATAAAAAAATTATTAGCTCATACATGCCACAACTCAATCACATTGACATATTTTATACGCCCCAGGATTATATTGTATGTTACCCTAAATTCCACAAATCCATTTTAACTCTGACACTATCTGACACAATAGAAAACAGAGCCGTCCCCTATTTACTTTCAATGGAGTTCATGATGGATCCGTCTTGGCTATGTTAAAGATGATAGAACGATGTTAAAGATGATAGAACGGGATCCGTTCATAACAAATGTAGATGGTTGTATTATCAATAACGGAAGCATTTTTGCTGAGCCCTGCCGGATCCAGCAAAAATGCTAGTGTGAAAGTAGCCTAATGTGACCCTAGAGACTGTTGGACATCTAGAATATTTTGTCCATTTTAGGGTTAAATAAACTACATTACATTACAACAGAATCACCAATTTTAGGTTTACCTTTAGGTTCTTTTAATTGAGCCCTGATCTGTCATGATGCCATTTTTTGCCACAATGTTTCCAAAAATTATAGCAAAAACTGCAATGTGTTAAACACTAAATGGAGTCCACCAAGATTCTGTCGGGTTCTGCTGTTCTCAACATCAAGATCTGTCACGGCTGACTGTATAGTTTCCATAAAAATGCTGGAATCCAGACTGAAAGGAAAAAAAGTGCAGCCTAATAAAGTCACATGCACATGTTGCATATTAAATGCGGATTTCCCACACAGAATTGAATGCAGCAAATCTGCAGCATAATACAGTGCTAGCTAGAAAGATGAGACTGTAAAAATGTTCTGTTTGTTAAATTGACCTGTGATGTGGTTTTGAGAACTGCTGTATGTCAATTCTTCATGTGGATTTTCACTGCAGATTTCAGCCTTTGCGATGCAGATGGTGAAATCTTGGGCAAATCCATGATAAAATTTAACACAACGCAGTAAAATTCACATGTTAATCTGTGCGGGAAATCCACGTAAAATACTGTATTTTTTGGTCCATACATTCCCCCCCCCCAAAAGTGAGGGGAAAATAGCAGTGCGTCTTATGAAGTGAATACTAATAAGCGCTTCCATTATGGAAGCGCTCATTAGTACACAGTAGAATTGGGAAGTGGTGAATATAGTTCTTCTGGTTCCGCCTGTATTCACTGCTCCCTGGTCTTCTCCGGGTACCACATTGCCCTGTGTCCTGACTACGTAAGCATCAGGACGTAGCGCACTATGACTTGACTCTGTGCAACATCAGCTCACAGTGCAATTTGGTGCTGGTAGAAGACCGGTGAGTGCAGGAAGAGCGAAGTGGATCTCCCAATTGGCAGCACCGGAAAGGTAAGTTAATTTATTTACTTTGTCTGATATGAGGTCTGATGAGGAATAAGGAATCTAATTTGGGGGTCTGATCTGAGGTCTAGTGAGGAATGGGGATCAGATTTGAGAGTCTGATCTTAGGTCTTATGAGGAATCAGGGTCTGATTTGAGGGTCTGATCTTAAGTTTGATGAGGATTGGGGGTCTGATCTCAGGTCTGATGCGACTTAGAGGTCTGATCTAAGGTCTAGTGAGGATTGGGAGGTCTGAAGAAGATTGGGGGGTCTAAACTGAGGTCTGGTGAAGATTGGGGTTCTGATGAAGATTGGGGGGCTGATTTGGGGGTCTGATGAAAACATTATTTATTTTTTCCTCCTCTAAATCCTAGATGGGTTCTATAGTCTGAAAAACATAGTACATTACCATCTACATGTGGCCTTACAATGTGTCCTTTCTTATTGCGTGGACATTTGGTTACTGAATATATATCTCTATATCTATCTAATATATAGTATATATATATATATGTATATATATATATATATATGTAATATATATATGTATATATATATATATATATATATATATATATATATATATATATAGTACAGACCAAAAGTTTGGACACACCCTCTTATTCAAAAAGTTTTCTTTATTTTCATGACTATGAAAATTGTAGATTCATACTGAAGACATCAAAACTATGAATTAACACATGTTGAATTATATACATAACAAAAAAGTGTGAAACAACTGAAAATATGTCATATTCTAGGTTCTTCAAAGTAGCCTTGATTTCTGCTTTGCACACTCTCTTGGCATTCTCTTGATGAGCTTCAAGAGGTAGTTACCTGAAATGGTCTTCCAACAGTCTTGAAGGAGTTCCCAGAGATGCTTAGCACTTGTTGGCCCTTTTGCCTTCACTCTGCGGTCCAGCTCACCCTAAATGATGGTCCAACTAAACGCAAACCGGATGGAATAGCATGCCGCTGCAAGATGCTGTGGTAGCCATGCTGGTTCAGTATGCCTTCAATTTTGAATAAATCCCCAACAGTGTCACCAGCAAAGCACCCCCATACCATCACACCTCCTCCTCCATGCTTCACGGTGGGAACCAGGCATGTAGAGTGCATCTGTTCACCTTTTCTGCGTCGCACAAAGACACAGTGGTTGGAACCAAAGATCTCAAATTTGGGCTCATCAGACCAAAGCACAGATTTCCACTGGTCTAATGTCCATTCCTTGTGTTCTTTAGCCCAAACAAGTCTCTTCTGCTTGTAAAACACTAGTGATACACCGGCGCTTGCACTACAAATGAACTGACGCAGCGGTACCGCAACGGTATCGCCCCCGTTGAAGATCTAGTGAATGATGTGTAATATGTATGTATTAGGTACTGCGCGACATGTACCCCCTTTTGTTCTCCCTGCCTGTTCGGCACTATAAAGGCCCACAGTGAATGATACAGTAAGGCCTCTTTCACACTACAGTATGTTGAATTCAGTGTTTTGCGTTCCGTTTTTCACGGATCCGTTGTTCCGTTTTTTGCTTCCGTTGTGGTTCCGTTTCCGTTCCGTTGTTCCGTTCCGTTTTTCCGTATGGCATATACAGTATACAGTAATTACATAGAAAAAATTGGGCTGGGCATAACATTTTCAATTGATGGTTCCGCAAAAAACGGAACGGATACGGAACGGATACGGATGCATTTCCGTATGTGTTCCGTTTTTTTTGCGGACCCATTGACTTGAATGTAGCCACGGACTGTGATTTGCGGCCAAATATAGGACATGTTCTATCTTTTCAACGGAACGGAAAAACGGAAATACGGAAACGGAATGCATACGGAACACATTTCGTTTTTTTGCGGAACCATTGAAATGAATGGTTCCGTATACGGACCGTATACGGAACGCAAAAAACGGACCGCAAAACGGAAAAAAAAAACGGTAGTGTGAAAGAGGCCTAACTCACAGATTTTTTGAATACCTTATCCTGGATGTTCATCTGTGGAGGCTGTTCTTTTGCGTCCTTCTGGCTTTTTCATTTTTCTCTATTTTCTTCTTTTAAGTGCCGTTCGGGATAGGGAAAGGTTTGGGGGGTTGAACCCTAGTTGTTATTTGTGATTTTTTATATAAAATGCAGAGCTTGCCCCGGCTGGTGGCACAGCTCGTGGTTTGAAAACACCGCTTGTTCGCGCTTGCACGGAGTGCTGCGTGACGTCACGGTAGTAGCTACGGTGAACCAGGAGGACCAAAAATGCACCAACGCGTTTCCATTAGATCGCTAATCTTTGTCAGGGATGGCTATTCTGGCTCCTGGTACTGCTTTTAAAGGTCCGTATCTCCTCCCTTCCTTAACCCCTTCATCCATGGCACTCTAGTTT
The DNA here is from genome assembly GCF_014858855.1 of Bufo gargarizans. Lineage (NCBI taxonomy): Eukaryota > Metazoa > Chordata > Amphibia > Anura > Bufonidae > Bufo > Bufo gargarizans. The sequence continues at coordinate 73,654,758 of NC_058089.1, forward strand.
GATGTTATTGGAAAGCAAATAATTATATCTCTGTATTCAGTCCTGAGGGTACTAGAGTGTTTAAGTAAAATATCCAACGGCTTTCTGTTCTGGACATTTTCTTGATGTAATCTCCTCCCCTTTTGTCTTTTTTTTTAATACCACAAAAGGTGGTGCGTTGTTGTTTCCTCGTGTTTCTCCTTATAGTGTCTAGAGAGCGGGTGACCCTCATATTTTCTTCCTATATTGTAGATGTGTTCCCCTATCCTTTTGCTTATGGTTCTCTTTGTGCGTCCTATGTATGTTTTTTTACACGGACATGTTATGGTGTATATTACGCCCTGACTTCTGCAGGTTATGTGATCCTTTATTTTGTATGTTTCTGTGTCCCCTGTCCATTCATTTTGTATTTCCAAGTTTGTGTGCTGTTTTCTATTTATTTTTAGTTTTTTGCAGACACCGCAATTGCCGCATGGAAAGAAACCTCCCTGAGGTTTCTGTCCTGAAATCGCATTTAATGTTTGGTTGTCATTTATTTTGCTCAAGCATTTGTTGGTTGGGGCTATTATACTTCCCACATTTTTTGCTTTTCTGTAGATAAATTTTGGGTTGTTGGGGATCAGATCTCCTATTATTTTGTCCTCCTTCAAGGTTTCCCAGTGCTTTTTGATTATCCTTCTCAGTGTTCCTGCTTGACTATTGTACTGTGTGATGATGGGTGGCATTTCAAAGACTCCCGCTTTTGTTTTACTGTCTTCTGTTTTTTTCTTTTTATGAATTAATTCCTGTCTGTCAAGTTTTCCTATCAGTTTTTTCTGTGTTAGTAGTTTTTCCTTGTCATAGCCTCTCTCTTCAAATTTTTTCTGCATTTTGTCTGCCTCTGCTTCGTATTCGTTTTCCTTTGTGCAGTTGCGTTTGATTCTCATGAATTGCCCCTTTGGAATATTTTCCAACCACTTTGGGAGGTGGCAGCTCTCACGGGAGATGAAGCTGTTTGTATCTGTGGGTTTGTTGTATGTCTTTGTTTGTATTTTGGTTAGATGGTTAGGTCAAGAAAATTAATTGTGGTAGTACTGAATAGTGGTGTGAATTCCAGATGATATTCATTATTGTTGATTTCCTTGAAGAATGTGTTCAGTTCTTCCTTTTCTCCTGCCCAGATGAATATAATGTCATCTATGAAGCGTTTCCATAGGACAAGATTCGACCGGAGTTGGCTATGGGGGTAGATGACTTCATGTTCCCACTGGCCTACGTATATGTTTACGAACCCCGGTGCGAATCTCGTCCCCATCGCGGTCCCCCACTGCTGGATATAAAACTTGTCCTCAAAAAGGAAGTAATTTATTTTTAGGATGAACATGATGCATTCACCGATGAAGTCTATTTGTTTGTCTGCCAGAATTCCCTGGTTTTGTAGACACGTTTTTACTCCATCGCACCCTTTTTCATTTTCTATGATGGTGTATAAGGATTTCACATCCAGGGTGCCTAGGATGTAATTTGGTTCCCATTTTACTTAATTTAGGATGTTCAGGATATGTTGGGTGTCTTTCAAGTGTGTTGGTAGCAGGTCTACGCATGGTTGTAGAAAGTAATCTATATATTCTGACAAATTGCTTGTCAGGCATTCCACTCCTGATACTATTGGTCTTCCCGGAGGGTCTGTTGTGCTTTTATGTATCTTAGGGTTGTGGTAAAATGCCGCAATTCTGGGTTGTTTTGTTGCTATATATTCGGCCTCTTTTATGCTCAGAATGGCCTCTATTCTGCCTTTTTTGACCAGTTCACTTAATTCCTTTTTTAACTCTTCTGGTGGGTCATTTTTTAGTATTTTGTATGTTTTCTTGTCTCCTAGTAATTTGTATGCCTCCTGTAGGTATTTATCTTTATCCAATATTACAATACCCCCGCCTTTGTCGGCAGGTCTTCCTGTATTTTGGTTAGTGCCTCCCGTTCTGCATGGGATATGTTTCCTAAGTGTTTCTTACTTTTTAGTTTTTTGGGGCTTCTGATTTTGCGTATGTCCTTGGTGACCATATTCATAAAGCTGTTAAGTGCCTGGGAGGAAACAACAACGGCACCACCTTTTGTGGTATTGAAATGGTCAAAAAAGACAAAAGGGGAGGAGATTACATCAAGAAAATGTCCAGAACAGAAAGCCATTGGATATTTAATTTAAACACTCTAGTACCCTCAGGACTGAATTCAGAGATAGAATTATTTGCTTTTCAATAACATCAAACTAGAGTGCCATGGATGAAGGGGTTAAGGAAGGGAGGAGATACGGACCTTTAAAAGCAGTACCAGGAGCCAGAATAGCCATCCCTGACGAAGATTAGCGATCTAATGGAAACGCGTTGGTGCATTTTTGGTCCTCCTGGTTCACCGTAGCTACTACCGTGACGTCACGCAGCACTCCGTGCAAGCGCGAACAAGCGGCGCTTTCAAACCACGAGCTGTGCCACCGGCCGGGGAAAGCTCTGTATTTTATATAAAAAATCACAAATAACAACTAGGGTTCAACCCCCCAAACCTTTCCCTATCCCGAACGGCACTTAAAAGAAGAAAATAGAGAAAAAAGAAAAAGCCAGAAGGACGCAGAAGAACAGCCTCCACAGATGAACATCCAGGATAAGGTATTCTAAAAATCTGTGAGTTACTGTATCATTCACTGTGGGCCTTTATAGTGCCGAACAGGCAGGGAGAACAAAAGGGGGTACATGTCGCGCAGTACCTAATACATACAAGTCTCTTCTGCTTGTTGCCTGTCCTTAGCAGTGGTTTCCTAGCAGATATTCTACCATGAAGGCCTGATTCACACAGTCTCCTCTTAACAGTTGTTCTAGAGATGTGTCTGCTGCTAGAACTCTGTGTGGCATTGACCTGGTCTCTGGTCTCTAATCTGAGCTGCTGTTAACCTGCGATTTCTGAGGCTGGTGACTCAGATGAACTTATCCTCCGCAGCAGAGGTGACTCTTGGTCTTCCTTTCCTGGGGCGGTCCGCATGTAAGCCAGTTTCTTTGTTGCGCTTTATGGTTTTTGTGACTGCACTTGGGGACACTTTCAACGTTTTCCCAATTTTCCAGACTGACTGACCTTCATTTCTTAAAGTAATGATGGCCACTCGTTTTTCTTTACTTAGCTGCTTTTTTCTTGCCATAATACAAATTCTAACAGTCTATTCAGTAGGACTATCAGCTGTGTATCCACCTGAATTCTCCACAATGCAACTGATGGTCCCAACCCCATTTATAAGGCAATAAATCCCACTTATTAATCCTGACAGGGCACACCTGTGAAGTGAAAACCATTTCAGGTGACTACCTCTTGAAGCTTATCAAGAGAATTCCAAGAGTGTGCAATGCAGTAATCAAAACAAAAGGTGGCTACTTTGAAGAACCTAGAATATTACATATTTTCAGTTGTTTCACACTTTTTTGCTATGTATATAATTCCACATGTGTTAATTCATAGTTTTGATGCCTTCAGTGTGAATCTACAATTTTCATAGTCATGAAAATAAAGAAAACTCTTTGAATGAGAAGGTGTGTCCAAACTTTTGGTCTGTACTGTATATATATATATTTGTGGTCGTGGCTACCTGTGAACGAATTGGGGAAGCATACCTAACCCCGGACCCTACACTGGCTGACTTGTACCTGGAGCCAGGTACGTGGGTAGGCCTAAAAGGGGGCATACCCTGATGAGGACAACAGAGAAAAGGGGAAGGTTTCACGAGAGAGACGCGTGACGGGGTAAGAGAGCCGGTGAATAAATGGGGCAGACTCCCCTCCCACAAATGCAGGCTGAACCTCAGCCTTCCTAATTTGTGGTCGTGGCTACCTGTGAACGAATCAGGGAAGAGTGCCTAACCCCGGACCCTACACTGGCTGACTTGTGCCTGGAGACAGGTACGCGGGTAGGCCTAAAGGGGGGCAAAATGGAAGCAAGGAGACCAGGATTAAGGTGAACCACTTTAATCATATTCAGAGAGCGAGACTACCAAAGCCTGAGAAATTTCAATGTGGGGATTCGGAATGTACCTCACGAAACAGGAGGAACGCCAACGCCCCATTTTTCTTGATGACATGTGCCGGGACCTTATTCCTGGAAGCTGCTGAAGCTGCCCGATACAAAACGAATTGCCAGAAATGACTCGAGGATTATAACCTAGGCCCGAGGCCAGGGTGCAGATGTGTGAAATGAAATGGGCAGAAGTTAAAGGTCCATTGTGGTGAGGCAACAAAGGGCTATCGGGTGGTGCATCATGTAAAAGGGACATGAGTTGCTTAAGGACCTGAACCGGACACCAGCATTGGAGGTTTTGAAGAATCTAACTTCAGTCGGTGGGCCAGACTGACTTGTTTTTGTGGAAAGCAACCTGAGGATGAAATGGTCATTGCACCAAACCAACTGCTGTTTTTGCAAGCTGTTGCGCCTAAAAGAAATGCAGGTAAACTCGCCTGGCCTGAGAAAGCCATAACAGCTGAGGTACATGGCAGCTTTGATAACCGTACTGGTGAAGGGCCCAAAAGGGTTACCATCGAAGGCTGAAGATAATTTCCTGAACATTTCGCCTGATACAGGCTGTCTACGGGAAGGGGGGGTCATCCCTACTTTTCTGGATTCCTCGTAGTGTTGCTTTGATTACCTGCACGGAGAATATGGAACCCCTGCCTGGGTTGCGGAACATAGAGTAGTGTTGGATGCCTGCCAAGTATAACTTAATGGTATTGTATGACAGCCTGAGCTGGAAATGACAGTGGGCGATGAAGGCCATGATGTAGGAGATGTCGTCCAGGCCACGCTGAGGGTGGATCCTGGATAATTCCTGATACATTTTAAGACCAGCTTGGCAATTCCTGGCTGTATTGGGAGAAAGGGATTGTTGCACTAGGTTCCTTGCTGACGAAATGGGGGCGTTCAGTCCATCACCAGGGAACTGAAAAAGACAGAAAGGACGAGACAAAACCTGGTGCGAGGAGAAACAGTACGATGCCTGAGCGTGCCAGGCGACTAGACAGCGAGATGAGATGGAACCTGAGCGTGCCAGGTGACTAGGTAGAAGATAAAATGAGCCTGAACGGGCCAGGCGACCAGTGATGAGGCGATTCCTGAGCGTACCAGGCGACCAGACAGAGAGACGAGACAGGAAAGGAGACAGAGAGATGAAACGAAACCTGGGTCTGCCAGGCGGACAGAAAAAATTATACAAAGCCTGAGCGTATCAGGTGAGAAAGCGTGACAATACGAAACCTGGGCGTACCAGGTGAACAGGCAGGGATACAAGACAAAGCCTGGGTGTACCAGGCGACCAGTGATGAGACGAAGCCTGGGCGTACCAGGCAGCCAGATAGAATGACAAGATAAAGATAGGGAGTGCCAGGTGACCAAACAGATAGACGAAAAGGAACCTGTGCATGTAAGGAGAACAAGAAAACAAGACAAAAACTGAGCGGAACAGTGACCAGACAGCGTGACGAGACGAAACCTGGGCGTACCAGGTGGGAAGGCAGGCAGACGAGACAAGCCTGAGCATACCAGGCAACAACTGACGAGACGAGCCCTGGGTGTACAAGGCGACCAGACAATGTGACAAGACAATGGCAGAGCGGGCCAGGGAACCATACAGAGGGACGAAAATGGAACGTGAGCGTGCAAGGTGAACCGAAAACAAGACAAGCCTGAACGTACCTGGCGACCAGACAAAACAATGGACAAAGCCTGAGCGTGTCAGGCGACTATTAACGAGATGAGCCTGAACGTATCAGGCAACCCGACAGCGTGACGAGACAAAGACTGAGCGGCGTGACGGAAGACCAGACAGTGTAGCAAGATCAACCTGTGCGGACCAGGCGACCATGCCGAGAGTGGATATGAAGCCTGAATGTACCAGAAAGTGGAGAAAATGGCCCTGAACGTGCCAGGAGACCGTGGAAAGACATGGAAGTAAGGGGGAAACAAAATAGTCAAGGGGTGACGAAAAAAACAAAACACAGGAGTGGGGTGAGAAACAAGACAGGCCAAGGGGTAAGGAAAAACACTAAAGCGGGGTGAGGAAAGAAGAACGGAATGAGGAAGAGATAGAAGACTTAAGGAAAAACAAAACATGCACATAACACTTGCTTTAACCTTGCCCATGCTGCAGCCGACCAGAGCAGGAGCCTCCAGAGCCATCAGGGAAAAACAAATCCATTGATGGAATAACCGGGTCATTCAGTATTTTAGGTAGTCAGCTGACCTCATTCTTGGAGCACATACTGTTGCTGAACCTAGACCTGACCAACTGCAGCAACCCCAGATCATAGCACTGCCCCCACAGGCTTGTACAGTAGGCACGAGGCATGATGGGTGCATCACTTCATCTGCCTCTCTTCTTACCCTGATGCGCCCATCACTCTGGAACAGGGTAAATCTGGACTCAGACCACATGACCTTCTTCCATTGCTCCAGAGTCCAATCTTTATGCTCCCTAGCAAATTGAAGCCTTTTTTTCTGGTTTGTCTCACTGATTTCCCTTGAGTTTCGCATTGTGCGTGTGGAAATGCATTTACTACTACTAAATGTTCTACTGTTGTTTTTCTTTGATTTGATTTCATTAAACGTTTACGTGATCACCGATCACAATCATTAAGGATTTTTTTCCCACCACATTTCTTCCTCGAATACGATGGGTCTCCCGATATCCTTCCAGTTTTTAGTAATGCGTTGGACAGTTCTTAACCCAATTTTAGTAGTTTCTGCAATCTCCTTAGATGTTTTCTCTGCTTGATGCATGCCAATGATTTGACCCTTCTCAAACAGACTAATCTCTTTTCCACGACCACGAGATGTGTTCTTCGACATGGTTGTTTAAGAAATGAGAAGCAACTCATTGCACCAGTTGGGGTTAAATAACTTATTGCCAGCTGAAAGATAATTGCCCATGCAGTAATTATCTAATAGGAGGCTCATAACTATTAACTTAGTTAAATACAGGTGGTCACTTTCTTTTTGGACAGGCAGTGTATTTACTCCTATCATGTTTGCAGTTTCCTTTCTAGTTTAGACTCAAATATTTTCTCAAACAGGTTTGCACAGGATGGCTTCATATTTTCACATTCATTTCATTTGCTAATATTTGCACTTGTAGACAGGGAGATCTTCCTACTTCTTGAGAAGTAGATTCTTCTACTTTCTTGCCCTTGGCGTTGAATACATCCTGCATTCCTATTTCTTTAAGTAAGATTGCTGGAAAGAGTCTTAGTAATAGAGAGATGAGAATAGGACATTGATTCCACATGTAAACAGATAATTTCAATGGTAATGACCTAGTAGGCTACAGAGGACTCAGCTACAATCATCAGCTACCTGTCTACTCTACACCTGATTATTTATTATGTGTAATATAGACCTACAATAGAATTTACTAGTCGCGAATATCGGCACTTCGAGAATTCACGAATATTTAAAATATAGTAATATATATTGATAATTTTGAATATTCTAGATGATTTTTTTCAACAGTAACCTCCTTTCTTGCTTGTGGGCCAATGAGGAGGCTGCAATGTATTTGTCTGCGCTTAGCAACATCCCTAGCAACCATTAGGAAAGTTACCTACCCCTTACAATATAAGAACCTCCCCAGCAACCCTTGCATGCAGTAATTTGCAGATCTGAGAGAGACAGCAGTGTTATTGCTGTGCTCTCTGCTTTCCTGTGTCATTACATTAGATAGTCAGTTTGCTTATATATATAATACAGATAGTTACTGGAAGATAGTCAGTGTAGGTTAGATAGTGATATAGTGTAGCTGGTTCTGCTGTCCATACATACATGCTACAGACATAGTGCTGTCATGTCACAAGTTCACAACAATACTTACTGCACCAATCACTAATAAGTAGTCAGACCTGTTAAAATGTGAAGTTCCACGTATTGCGCCAAAATATTTGCATCATTAGTGCCGATTTCGCAATCGCAAATATATTGGAGCACTCTATCTGCATATAAAGCTATTGTAATGTTCTGCCGTGCCAACCATTTTCCCCAGTCTCAGGAAACTTCTAGCAGCTTGAAAAATGTAGCTATAATGACCCACGCCTGTATTTCGTGCGCATTATGTGAATATTACAATGCCGATTTTTCGCGTTTAAGAAAATAATCTCGAATTCGCAACTATATGACGAATATTCTACCAAATATTCGCAAAATATCGCAAATTCGAATATTGCCCCTGCCGCTCATTACTAGAATTTACTAGGAAGAATAGAAAGAAGAAAGCATCCACGAAATGCTGGGCACCACTGGGGACACTGACATTTCATGCAGCCTTTCAGGGTTGGACCAGGATTACACCACATTTGGTGAATGATTAGGCTTGAATGGGTTGCTAGAAACGTATGCCTTATTGTATGTATATTTCCCGAGGTGGATTTCACATATCTTGGGCTATCTTAGGCTACTTTCACACTAGCGTTCAATCGGATCCGTTCTGAACGGATCCGATCATATTAATGCAGACGGAGGCTCCCTTCAATACGGATCCGTCTGCATTAATAACTTAGAAAAAATTCTAAGTGTGAAAGTAGCCTGAGCGGATCCGTTCAGACTTTCAATGTAAAGTCAATGGGGACGGATCCGCTTGAAGATTGAGCCATATGGTGTCATCTTCAAGCGGATCCGTTCCCATTGACTTACATTGTAAGTCTGAACGGATCCGCTCGCCTCCGCACGGCCAGGCGGACAGCTGAACGCTGCAAGCAGCGTTCAGCTGTCCGCCTGTCCGTGCGGAGGCCAGCGGAGCGGAGGCTGAACGCCGCCAGACTGATGCAGTCTGAGCGGATCCGCTCCATTCAGACTGCATCAGGGCTGGACGGAGGCGTTCGGGTCCGCTCGTGAGCTCCTTCAAACGGAGCTCACGAACGGACCTTTGAACGCTAGTGTGAAAGTAGCCTTAGCTTCCTCCCATAGCACTGCGAAGCTCCACCCAATAACACCTGCAATATATTGACCCATTTTGTGCCCTCCACACAATCTAATGCCTCCAACACAGTATGATGCCCCTTGTCTTCCCCCAATACAGTATTATGTGCCCCTCACACAGTATATTGCCCCGATCTGTCCCTACCTAGCCCACATCACCATGAAAAAATGGAACAGATCTTTCACTGCAGACCTGCTCCGGTCTGTCCAGCAGATAGGCACAGTGCATCAACCTGCATGGAAAGCCCGGGGCATTCATTCTCCTACTCTCCCCTGGGGCTGGGCAACAGTAAAGGGAGAGACGCACCCTTTCTTCCCCTTGGGGCCCTTCCCCTTGGGTTCTTGCTTGGTGGCGTGCAAGGTAGCGATCCCTTGAACAAGAAAATAACCGTGACAGTGCAGGTGATGGTGCAATGCAATGACGAGGCTGTCTTGGTGAACAAATAAAAAGTCTTTACTCAAGTAACTTGGCTATTGGCACATACATGTACATTTAGAAGTAGGCACAGTCCCTGTCATATAGCAGCAAGAAATGGTTTCACCCAAGGTTGCTGTATGTTCAGCGAGCCCCAGAGGAGTCGGTGCAGAGGATGTGAATGGTGTTGGCCCTGATAAGATATTGTGTCATGGAGTAGTCCCTCAGGCTGTCGCTCCCTTGGATTCTATGCAGTGAAAAGGTGGAGTGAAAGGATTAGGCAGAGATAGAAGAAAATCAAATGTTTTTCTTTACTGAGTGCAGTACTTCCAACTGTCGTCTATACAAGGTGTCTCTAATCCCCAGCGGATGAGGTTTGGTAGCAGCCAAGTAGGCAAGACAAGAGCACTCTAGATTTGTGCTTCTCTCTCTCTCTCCTGATTTCCCTTCAACAACAATAATAAGTTGCCACTTTTGGCTATGGGTATCCACTTGTGAAAGGCAGGCTTTTGAGTGTGCCTCTTCTGAACTGTGGTGATGGGTGTCTTAACGTATTCTTTCACCTGCAGTGGAGTCGGTATAGTTGTAGTGCTGATCACTCTGAAGACTTCAAACACTGTATCTTCCAGTCTGGAAGTAGTGGTCCTCACAGATGAACTGGTTCTCTAGTCCCAAAGGCCCTTGGAACAGGAACACTCCCTCACTCCAGGCTTGCCAAGCTAATTCAGGAACTCTCTAGAACTCCCCACTTGGCAGGATACAGTTTCATTCCTAATTTCAACCATACCTTATCCTTGCTGAAGCATATGGCAGATACATAACATTACATTAAACCAAAATATAACAAGCGATTGCAGATACCCCCAGGTCTGGGATACTGCATATGGAATAGACAGGCTAGTTATACTCTAAGTCACTCTTCCAATATATCTTTACTTTCTCTTGCTGTTCCAGCCACAATCTCTCAATTTCTCGTCTTCTCTCTCTCATTAAAATGTGGAACTACAATGCCCAGCTGCAGCGTGTAGTCCTGTAGCAGAACATTGATCTGCCTCTAAAGTATTTCTGGCTACCTAAAGCTCTCCAATTTCCAGAAAAATCTGCTGTAAGACCCAAAGTCTTAGACAGACATCATGAAGATTTTCACTGAAGTATACACTCCCCTACAAAAACATGCATCAAAACTGCACAAAAAAGGGATGAAAAAACCCCCCTGCTTTTAAAATCACAGTGCATTGTTTTTAAAAACGTGTTTTCAAAATCTGTCGTGTGAACGTACCTTTATCATTTCAATGAGGTTTGCAGAAAAACACATGTATGGGATAAGGTTTGTCTCTGGATTTGACATGGATTTCATTACAGAATCTGTTTCAAATCATTGACATGTGAACATACCTGTAACTTAAAGTGTAACTGTTTTAGTTTATTTTTAAAATATAGTGTAGAGACAGTAAAAAGTTTTCTTAGCAAAACTATAAAAGTATTGCTAAGAAGAGTCAGATTTTTACACACAGGTGTATTCAGCACTCAGTAAAAGGCTCAGACAGACTGTCCTTGGCAATGCTTCTTAGCCAATCTATCTCCATATAATAAATTGGATACTCAGACTAGCTAGCATCCTTCCTCCTTAGGCTCCACCTGCTGGGAGTTGTAGTTTTCTGCACAGATTGCAATTTGAATTACCGTGAATTCTGAGATTCGGGAAAAAATAGATTTTTCTAGATGCGTAAACGTGTACTAGACTGTGATAAAAGATAAACTGTATTTTTCCCTTTATGAGACACACTTTTTCCACCAAAAGTGTGGAGAAAATGGGAGCGCGTCTTCTATTATGGATGCGCTCACTAGGAAGTGCGTGGAGTAGGGACTGTAGCGCTGCTAGAGCTTGCTTTACTTACCACTCCCTGGTCTTCCTCTGGGCGCAGCACTGCATGTGTCCTGTCGCATACAGCGTCAGGATGTAGTGCATGTACTATGACCTGACGCTGACGCAGTCAGGTCACAGCGCAGCACGGGCCCGGAGAAGACAAGGGAGCAGTAATTGCAGGAGAGACAACCAGACCTGACGAGTGGAGGTGGAGCAGGAGAGGTAAGTTTATTTATTTATTTTATCTATGATGGTGGTCTGATCTGAGTTGTGATAGGGGTCTGATCTGAGGTCTGATGGGGGTCTGACATGGGGCTTTGATCTGAGCTCTGATGGCTCTGATCTGAGCTCTGATGGGGGTCTGGCATGGAGGTCTGATCTTAGATGTGATAGTTGATTTGTTTTCTTATAAAACTAAACTATAACTTTATCATCAGGTGTGTCTTATAAAATGAGAAACATGGTATATACAAAAGATAACGTACAGAGTAAAGTAAGTAACAGTCACCAAAACCGTGAACAAATGAGAATCAAAATACTCAATAATGGCATTCTGAAATAGACTTAAACATATATGGGGTCTTAAAAATCTTATAAGTTTGCCCAGATGAACATTGCCATATACAATAGATAGCTGATGGTCAAACCCCAAACTAGGTGTGCTTATTTATTCTAACAGGGAGCATGGAAGACACCTCGGGCAGATGCTGATTGTCAGCATAGGGATCCGTGAGGCTCTGAACTTCACCAGCATCACTGTCCCTACCTACTTGCTTGATCCTTCCTAGATGATGGCTCATTACTGGACTGCGGCTCCTTTCTTTTTTAAGTGCAGGGGACTGCAGGGACAAATGCAGGGACAAAATAATAAATGTAGTGGCAGACTCACAGAGCTAATTCCCGGCTAGATGGGTCGAATAACCAGAACCAGAACAAAACCAAAGTGAATATAGCAGAGTTGTACACACCTAAGTCAATGCCAAAAAAATCCAATCTGAAGCCAAACTGGAGAACAGAAACGTACCAAACCAGGAGGTCAAAACCAGAAAGTCTCGTCAGGTCCAAATCATCAGGCAAAGGGGTAGTAGTCAAAAACATGCCAAGGTTTAAAAATTCAGAGGTGAGAAAAGCAATATAGCAGGGTATACAATGAGTAAAACCTTAATCACAGGCAACTGTGACCAGCATTTGCCTGTTTAAACAGGGTGCCCCACAGATCCACAGGATAGGGGATAACTATTAGATTGGTGGGGTCCTACCGCCGTATTTCCCTGTAATTCCCATAAAAATTAATGGAGCAGCCACACACATGCCCAACTGGCCGCTCCGTTCGGGGGGTTGCAGGGGGTACAGGGTCTCTGTTCTCTTGATCGGTGGGGGGCCCAGTAGTAGGACCCTTAACAATATAATAGTTATCCCTTATCCTGTGGATAGAGGATAACTTAATGTAACCTGAGTACCCCTTTAATAATTTGTTTCAACATAAGCCTATCATGTGGATAGGGAATAACAATGTAATCGGATTACCCCTTTAAGTGTCGAAATTCAACTTGGCCAGCATTTTACATGGGGGGAAATTCAAGAGATTGTCATACACATGAGGGTTCAACTCAGGGGTGTTGCTAGGTTAAAACTAGAGATGAGTGAATTTCTTCAAAGTTTGATTCGGCTGATCTGCCGAATTTCACAAGAAAAATTGCAATACCGCCTCCATTTGCTCACGACGTGCTGGCTGCCGCCATCTTACTTGAAGATCTCGGCTGAAATCCTGTGCGGCGCCAAATTACGTAATCACGCCGACTGGTGTGATGATGTATTCTAGTGCCGCACAGGATTTCGGCCGAGATCTTCAAGCAAGATGTAGGCTGGTGGCCCGTCGCAAGCAAATGGAGGAGGTGTTTGAATTTTTTGGTTTTTTATACTGTTTCAGGTTAAATCAATTCGCTGACATGAAGCATGAGGAAATTCGGCCTCTAGGCGAATAGAATTTATCCTGAAATTCGGATAGAACTCCACTTTGTGGGATTCAATCCGTTCATCTCTAGTTAAAACATTCGGGGCCTGGGCCCCTGATATTTTGTTCCGGGGCCCGAATGTGCTGCCTACCTGTCCGCTGCTAACATTCTTATTTATGTCATATCCCCCACTAATTCCAAAATTTTGAATTGTTAAAAGCAAATCTGTGTTTACTCGTTCCCTCGCACATTATGGTTTGATTGATGACTATGCTGGCTATGTTGGCCTGCTACAATAGGACAAGTATTTATTTGCAAGAGACACAATGCACAGACCCCCAAGAGCCAATGACTAATCCAGCGCTCCTCTCAAGTCTTTTATCCAGTCAGTGCTATATGGAATTGTGGAGAAGGTGACCTAAGATTTCGGAAACTATCCAGATGTGACGCAATCACTGTTTTTACATTATTTAATTTTCTTTCATAGGAGTGACTTATAGATCCGCCTTATTTCTACTAAGAGCACTATGGGGGCCTTATTACTACTGAGGGGTCTTTAGAGAGCTTTATTACCACTGGGGGAACAATAGGGGGTCCTTATTTCTACTGAGGGCTCTGTGAGGGCCTTATTAATACTGGAGGGCTCTTCTGCTAATAGGGGCACTCTTGGGAAGCATTATCACTGTAAGGGATAGTATTACTAATGAAGGCATTCGTAGAGAGCACTATAACTGTTTCAGGGGCACTGTAGAGGGCAGTATTACTAATGGAGGCATTCTAAAAGGGAATTACTATTACTGGGACTTGGAGGAGCACTATTACTATAGGGAGGACTATCGGTATGGCAGTAATATTTCTTCAGGGTAATATTTGGGGGTATTGGGGAGCACAGCGAGCAGCAGGATAACACTGTGGGGACTCAAGTTTGGGGGATGATGATTGAAAAGTGAGGAAGCTAAGATGTCTTTGTCTCACACTCTACAGAGATGAGGTGCAGCTGAAAGAAGTTGTTCGGACCAAATGGAGAAGATGACGACAGAGAAGATCCACATTGGAGAAGACGTCACCTGGGAGGCTCTGGATGTGAGAGGTATACGCTGCTGTATAACAAGTACAGTAAAATGTAGTGTGCGGGGGGAGGGTTGATTTAGAGAACTGGGTCATATTCATTGGGGCTTGGGCCCCAGATCTTTTGAGACCCCTGGTTCAACCTATTTTAATTTTTGTGTATGGTCAACTTCACAAGGCCAGATATTTCACAGACATAACTGTTGGTGACTTGTGAAAGTTTTGCCTTCAGAGGCGTAGCTATAGGGGGTGCAGAGGTAGCAGTAGCTACCGGGCCCTGGAACCTGAGGGGCCCCAAAGACCCTTGTGCTGCATAAAAAGACACTGGTATTATAGAAAGTGAATGCTGGTCAAGTTACTCCTCTGGCTGGAGGGAAGGGGTTGGGTCAAGAATTTGGCATGGGGGTGGGGTGCCGTTTTAATTTTTGCCTCAGGCAGCACGAAGACTATGTGCTCTCCTGCCCCTGGCCACAAAGCACTGACGGAAGGGGGGCCCAATCTGAACTCTTGCACTAGGGCCCATGAGCCTTTGGCTACTCCCCTGTTTGCCTTCCTTAAGAGAGCCTTTGTTTTACCAGTGGAGTTGGTTTAGCAACAAGAGGCAAACCTTTCTCCTTTTTAAGAGATGAGGGGACTTTTTTAATTAAATGACTTTCATTTGTATATTTCTTTAGCGAGATCAGAAGTGCTCCAGAAGTTCTCAGCAGTCTGTGCACAGCCCAGTTGATGGTCCAACCATTGAGTGGAGCAAAAAGATTGGGTAAATTGTGGACTGCTTTTAGGATATTGTTTCACAATCAATGATTCTTCAGCATTGACTATACTGTATCCCAGTGTCCGCTGCCAACATTCTTATTTATGTCATATCCCCCACTAATTCCAAAACTTTGAAGTGTTAAAAGCAAATCTGTGTTTACTCGTTCCCTCGCACATTATGGTTTGATTGATGACTATGCTGGCTATGTTGGCCTGCTACAATAGGACAAGTATTTATTTGCAAGAGACACAATGCACAGACCCCCGAGAGCCAATGACTCATCCAGCGCTCCTCTCAAGTCTTTTATCCAGTCAGTGCTATATGGAATTTTGGAGAAGGTGACCTGAGATTTCGCAAACTATCCAGATGTGACACAATCACAGTTTTTACATTATTTCATTTTCTAGTTTCAGTTCAAGCTACAGTTTTTTAGCTTTTGTGGCTTAAAAGCCGACAAACAATTACACAAGTGTGGGTGACCTTATTAAAACTTAACATTTAATGACAAAATGCATAAAAATAGGTCCATATAAAAAATCTAGAAAATCAAATAAATATCGGTGCCTAGATATCTGCACCCTTAAAACATGCAATAGAAGCATAAAACAATAGGTCTATGGAGAAGGGGATAGTATAAAATGTCAGAGAAAGGAGTTAAAGGGAACCTGTCACCGGGATTTTGGGTATAGAGCTGAGGACATCCACAATACCCAGTCCCCATGTCACGAGGGTATCGAGAACCACGCCTGACTCCGTTATACGCGGGGTCAGGAAGTCGCAGCGGTTGGCTGCACGCTCTATTTAAGATAGGGCTGTTTTCCTTATGGTAGCTTTCTGGGTTTGCTTTGCAAACCCTTTTGGCTCACTCAGGGATCCGTCGCTCCTTCTCCTCAGCTGTTCCTTGTCCAGCACTCCCAAACCTCCTTATATTCCTCTCTCACACTTCTCTGGTTGCCAGAGATAGAGCTTCCTGCCTGGACATCTATCCTGACCCACTGGAGCTGTGTTGCTGCGTTCTCTGATTGTTGATTCAGAACGCTACCCTCCGGATCCCTGTTGGACCTTTGTGGACAGTTGTTGTCGTCCACCTGGGTGTTTGTGTTTGTCTGTGTTTGTCTGTCCTCTCCTGGTGTTTCCCTCTTAGTGCAGTGGTGAGGACTAGCGATCCCACCGGCCCGTTCACTATCTAGGGCTCATTTCAGGGAAAGCCAGGGTTTAGGCACGTGATCGCCGCACGGGTGAGGAACCCGTCTAGGGACGTCAGGGCAGTCAGATGCCAGCCGCAAGGTGAGTTAGGGGTCACCACCTTTCCCTCTCCCTTAGGCAGGGCTTTCCCTGTTTTCCTCCCTGTGCGTGACACCGGTCATTACACCCCATAGCTCTGTGTGCTTTTATTGTGTAAAAAAAATGATTTTATACATATGTAAATTAACCTGAGATGAGTCCTTTCCCTGACTCATCTCACCTACAGGACTCATCTCAGGTTAATTTGCATATGCATCAAATAGTTTTTTTTTTTTACAGAATAAAAGCACACAGAGCTATGGGGACTGGGTATTGCGGATGTGCTAGCGGCCATATAGCAACCTCTGTCCTCAGCTCCATACCCAAAATCCCGGTTCCCTTTAAAGGGACACATACACCGGGTCTCTTACCCTAAGTGTCCCTAAACCTTTCTCCACTATGCACCTTCCTATATGTCCCTAATAGTCCCTCCGACTTGCGGCGATGACTGCCCAGCTTCGTCAAAGGGGTGAAAAAAGGGAAAAACACTCACACCAACTACACAGGGTGTCCCAACGCATTACAATGGCACCTGCCAAATCATCAGGGGACCATATAGCTGTCGTGGCTATATAGTGCCAAGATAGCCCTAAGGCTATAAACACAAAGTAAAGTAACATTATCAGCGGTGATCAATCACTCAATAGTCGTTATACTCATCTGTCCTTGTAGCGGTAGGCATGGCTCACAGATTGACCATCGCGTCCTGCGTGTGGCAGCAGCGATGTGAGTGTCCATACGGGCTGCTTTTTAAGTCCGCGCTGGATCACTCCAAGACCGCCCCCCCCCCCCCGCCACATGATGGATCACATGGTCGGTAATGTGACAAAACAGGTCTCATGACCGAAATTGTAATAGGAGATGGCATGGTGGTGACTATTCAAAATTGCGGTTCATGGGTATTGAGGCAGTGGTCTTACTATAACGAGGGGGTGACTAGGACAGGAGAATATTACAGAGAGAAACCTGGTGTATTTTTGAACTAAAGACAGTTCACCCAAATGGTCTGAACGAACAATTGCTATTTGGCTGTTATATCTAACCCACCATGTCCCATTTAATACAACTGCCCCCTCAATATGTGAGTATTTTTCCACTGTCCCAGGTGCACTTCAGTTCTTCATATTATTGACCTATCATTACATCCTCTCCACTGCGGCATTATTTATGTCCAAATCTGTATACCCCTGCAGGGGTTGCACTATCTATATAGGCTAGTCAGGTATTTAGAGTTTGTGTAGTGGGATGCATTTTATTTTACATCGGGATACTGATACCATACATATTTAATATCTTCTATGGTGCACTAGTACACTGGTCCTGATATGTTATCATTTACAGACCAGTGCCCTATGAACAATTAACTGGCCTTTACGTATGTATCTTATAATGCTCCACTCTTAGTCACTTCATCCCCGAACTGAGAGCCGCTGTGTATATATATTCCTCACCTGGTTATGGACCTAGAACCTGCCGTTTATGTTTCCTCTAAACCCCACTTGCTGTAACGGGGCGCCAAAGGTGCACTCGGTCTCCCATCAGCCGCAGACCTGCTGCTTAGCTTCGGGAGCGAGGATCTGTGTTCAGCCTCGTTCCCAGGGCAGCTTTGCTAGCTGGGAGGCTCCCTGCTCCTAAGTCTGCCTAGAGCACCGAGCTGATCACTTGGTGCTCAACTTGTTTGTCTGTCGGTCATGTGATGCTGGCCACGTCACATGACCCTCACTCCCCACTATAAATACAGGCAACCTGCTGGCTACAGGTTGCCTGTGATTTTGGTCCCTTAGGCTGTGTATTATTATTGTTATTTAGCTTACCTTTGGATTTGACCCTTGATCTGCTTCCTGACATCTCTTCTGCCTGCTCCCTGAACCTTGACGCTACCTCTCGGATTTTGACCTCGGCTTGCTTTTGGATTTTGTCTTTGCCTCTTCTCTTGTACTGACGTGACCTCCTGGACTGATCCCGGCTAGTTGACCCGCCTCGCCCTTCCATTTTTTGGTGGTACTTTGCTTGTTCCAACTCTATGTCCGCTCTAGTGCTACCTCTCATTGGCTGTCCGCTTCCCTGCTGTCTCTATCTCTCTGCTTGCACTTACACAGGTCAGGGACTGTTGCCCAGTTGCGCCCCGTCACCTAGGGCAGGTGGTGCAAGTAGGCAGGGACAGGGGACCGGGTGACAGCTCAGGGGGTGCACCTCCGCTCTATCTTTATACCCGTGACTCTACCCCGTGACACTTGCCTTATTGATAGTTATCTTTCTATTGGTTTGTGCAATCTTTCCTTATTAGCATATCAAATAGCAGAGCTGCTTGATAAGGCATGTTTAGCCCAATTAGCCTGCACGTACCTCCGCTCTTTGTTCCGCCCATTCAATGCGTCATGGCTCTGGGCGTGTTTTCCTCAGCCAAACGCTCTGCCTTCCAATTGCAATTTCGGTCATGAGACCTGTTTTGTCACATGACTGACCATGGGATCCGTCATGTGGCGCGGGGGGAGGGCGTCGACCTGGAGTGATCTGGCGTGGACTTAACAAGCAACCCAAACAGACACTCACATCGTCGCTGCCACATGTAGGACGCGACAGTGAATCTGTGAGCCATGCCTACCGCTACATAGACAGATGACTATAACGACTATTGAGCGATTGATCACCGCTGATAATGTTACTTAATATTTGCTGATTGTGTTTATAGCATTATGGCTATCTTTGCACCACATGGCCACAACAGCTATATGGTCCCCTGATGATTTGGCAGGTGCCATTGAAACGCGTTGGAACACCCTGTGCAGTTTGTGTGAGTGTTTTCCCTTTTTTCACCCCTTTGGCGAAGCTGGGCAGTCATTGCCGCAAGTCGGAGGGACTATTAGGGACATATAGGAAGGTGCATAGTGGAGGAAGGTTTAGGGACACTTAGGTGTGTCCCTTTAACTCCTTTCTCTGACATTTTATACTATCCCCTTCTCCTGGACCTATTGTTTTGCGCTTCTATTGCATGTTTTAAGGGTGCAGATATCTAGGCATCAAATATTTTTTGATTTTCTACATTTTTGATATGGGTCTATTTTTATGCATTATTCATTAAATGTTACGTTTTATAAGATCACCCACACTTGTGTAATTGTTTATTGATCCTATTGGGTTACCCCAATAATATACCTCAATTGACCAGGAGCTATTTTGGTTGTGTTAATCATTTATTTAAAAGCCAAGATATTAAAGCCTTTCCATGTTAGGAACTAATGACATATCACTAGATCACTTAGAATGAAGAGGCTGCAGTACTGGTGACGGGTCCTTACGCACACAAATTTGCCATGGCATTTTTTGGGGGGTGTAAAAATACCATAGTAACCACATTACTTTTTTTGGCCACATTTTTTTGGCAGCATTTGTTTCTGGATTTATGGCTTTTATTGCACACATAGTATTTTCCTATTAGCATTCTTTTAATGGCATTTTTCCCCTGTGGAGATGTTAACATACCTGAAAATATGTCATGAGCCACAACATGCTCTGTTTTTTTTTTTTTTTTTAAAGAATCCAGAAAGACAGAAAAACACATAATTAACACAAATATTCCTGTGTCCTGCGTTTCATATTTTCCATAGACCTTTTGCTAAAATGGAGCTGGTGTTTTTGCAATAAAAAATGCAGTAAAAGTATAGAAAAACACCAGCAAAAGTTAAATAAATATTTGCCCAGCAGCAGAAAATCTAAAGCCTCATTCACACATCAGTGTTTTGGTCAGTGATTTCCATCAGTGATTGTGAGACAAAACCAGGAGTGGAGCTACACAGACAAAAGGTGTAAGGGAAAGATCTGCTCCTGTTCTGTGTTTAGAGCCGCACCTGGTTTTGGCTCAGAATCACTGATGGAAATCACTGACCGAACACTGATGTGTGAATAAAGCATAATAAAATAACACTTAAAGTGATACCACTGTTCTTTCTTGCTGCTTCCAGCATTGCGCTCTGGTCTTGCACTTTTGGTCATCTTCCTGGCTTACCGAGCAGCTAATCGCTGGGCCTCAGTTTTACTTTACATAAACATGTTCTTCTCCACCTTCTATATTAGGGACTTGAAGGGGTGGTCCATTATTAGAAAAACATTTCTTTCTTCAAAAGATTATGTATCACCTGTTCATATGTTATGTAGCTATAAACACTGCAAATCTTGTATGTGACATTTGCCTTCAGAGTATAGCACTTGGCAAACTCCAGCAGTCCCTTCAACATAAATGGTGGTCCCTCATTCCCACCAACCCAGAATACTTGTTGTGATTATCAGGTTCTATGGGTTGTATGGGATTAGAATAAAGGCTCTGCTTTTTTTCACAATACAGCACCATGCTTGTTCATGGGCTGTGTCTGGTATTGCAGCTCAGCCTTTTTCACTTCAATGGATCTGAGGTGCAGCTCTAGACACAACTCATGAACAGATATGATACTGTTTTTGAAAAAAGCAGCCATATTTTTCTAATTCTGTACCACTTGAATGGAGCTGTCCGAGAGAAATCAAAGGAGCTTCTGATCAGCAATGGTCCCAGCAGACAGATCCCCACCAATCTTGTTGTGATATGCCATTATATCTTATCATGGGAAAACCCACTTCATTTGCCGATAAAATTGTTTTTGAAAAGACTTGGATTTATAAAGACAGAACCTGTTGTCTCCAAAGTTTGCAGATTAAGTGCAGTCTGTTGCAGAAATTAGCTCTGCCGAATGTAAGGACACTTTTCACTTAGCGATCTGCTGCTTCATTATGGAGTAAAAGTGATTTTAATCTATATCAAAATGAGCCGTTAAGTGCACTGAGGGCGGGCCTAAACTATTCTGTGCATTCTTGCTCTTCCTGCTTTCTTTGCCAGCTCCTTCCTCTTCTAGATGACTATGCCGAAGCCTGGCCCTGTCAATCAAGGAGAGGAAGGGTTTGGCAGAGGAAGCAGTTTGAGCAAGGTTGCAAAGAGAGACTTTTTAATCAACTCTGCAAGTAAGCTACATAGTTCTAAAAAAGAAAGTAATCTAAAATAATGTCTCCTCAGGTTCCCTCAAATGATGCCTTTTTGTTATACCTGAGTTATAGTGGGTGACAACTTTCAAGGCAATCATCACTGCACAGAGGGGAGGTCACCAGACTGGCACATAAATCTATATCTATGTCATTCAACTTCTGTAAAAACTAGAATATAGGGACTATAACTACCATAGGAGTGTGTAATAGACTATGCAGGAGATCAATATAACTCAGAATTGGCTAAGTAGACTATAGACTTCCTGATACCCGAAGCACAATTAGCAAGAAATACTGACAGGCTTCCTGTTTGCAAACAATATTTTTTATCTTAGTCTGAAACACTGGTCACCAGGGCAGCTCCCCAACAACTTTCCAGGTCTCCACCTATTTGTGTATAGGCAGAGACCTGTCAATCTATCCGATCCAGGTATGGAGAAGCAGATGGGGAGCCATCCAAATATTCCTGGACCATTTTAAAACTGCAGTGTTTCCAAGTAAAACTATGGGGATAATTTATCATTG
Organism: Bufo gargarizans; assembly: GCF_014858855.1. Classification (NCBI taxonomy): domain Eukaryota; kingdom Metazoa; phylum Chordata; class Amphibia; order Anura; family Bufonidae; genus Bufo; species Bufo gargarizans. The sequence continues at coordinate 73,676,585 of NC_058089.1, forward strand.
TAGGTGTATTTGAGGTTAGTTTTTAGATTGGAGTTGCTATAGGCACCTTCACCAAATTAATAATTTGGCACAAGTGCAATGTGGTTGTGCCTTCTTCAGTAAAAGTATGCCTGAGGAAATGCCATATGTGCAGTTGTAACTTTTTTGTGACTTCAAAAATCTACTCTGAAATCCTGAACAAATTTTCTCCCCAAATCTGTAGGTGGCGCTGGAAGGTGGAACGCTCAAAAAGTGCAATAGTGCGCAACATTGTTTTGAAAGTTACCTGTAAAAGCTCAAAGGCCCTATTTCATGCTGACAGGGGTTTAGGCAGGAAACTCTTGACAGGTTTTTTAACTATTTACTATTATTATTATTAACTACTTAAGGACCTGGACAATTTTCGTTTTTACATTTAAAGTTTTTACTCCCTGCATTCCCAGAGTCATACCTTTTTATTTTTCCATTCATATAGACATATGAGGGCATAATTTTGCAGGACAAGTTGTACTTTGTAATGGAATCATGCTATATTGTATACGTGGTAGTGGGAAGCTAAAAAAAATTCCAGATGGGATGGAATATAAAAAATGCGATTCAGCTATAGTTTTATTTGTTTTTACGGTGTTCGCTGTGTGGTAAAAATGACCTGTTTCGTATTCTTCCAGTCAGTACAATTACAGCAATACCACATTTATATACTGTATTTTTTGCTTCATAAGACACACTATCCTGCAAAAAGCGTGGGAAAATGGCAGTGCGTCTTATGCAGCAAATAATAATGACTGCATCCATTATGGAATCGTTCAGCAGTATACAAAAGGCACAGAGAGTGGTGAGTGTAACACTGCACTGGTGAGGGAAGGGTAGCAAACCAAATACAACAAAAGCAACAAAACACCAGGCTAGGGCCTAAAGCTAGGGAACAGGGAAAGGTCACCACCTGACAATCCCTGAGCCTTTCCATGACTGCTGACAACAAGAGCAAATCCTTAGGGTGGAAGGGCTCATGTGCCTGAACCTAAACCTAGCTGAAACTGAAACAAACCCTTAGCTAGGGAACAGGAGATAAGACAACCGGTTCCTAGCGCAATGTGCAGGAAACAGCGTCTTCCTGAGGCCTAGCCAGAACACACAACAAAAGGGAAGGAGTAGGACTTAGCTTAAGATGAACGGGGAGCAGGAGATCCACCAGTTGAGAACTCCAGAAGCAAATATAAACCGCAAGGGCTAAAGTGAGAGGCAGGTATATTTAACATCACTAAGTAGCTAATGAGCAGAACCTGTGGGGAGGTGGGATCCTGCCCAAAACCACAACAAAGAGAAACAGAACAATCTGTCAGATAGACTCACGTGTAGCAAGTCTGTCAGATCTTCTCAGGCCTCTCATGGGGCAGGGCGTGACATTACCCCCCCCCCCCCCTACGGGTGACCTCTGGGCACCCAGGACCAACCTTATCCGGGTGTGCCCTGTGAAAGGCCTTCACAAGGCGACTACCATTGACATCGGTAGCTGGAACCCACAATCTTTTCTCAGAGCCGTATCCCCTCCAATGCACAAGATACTGAAGGGAGAGGAGGAGACAGGAGGATATGGCAAAGGAGATGGTTCAGCAGATTCAACATACTTCTTCAACAAAGACCTGTGAAACACATTGTGGATCTTCCAGACCTGCGGAAGTTCTAGACAAAACACAACTGGATTAACAATGGCCGAGATTTTGTAAGGACCAATAAATCTTGGGCCCAACTTCCAAGAAGGTACTTTCAACTCACTGGTCCGGACCAGTCCTACGTCTCTTCTCAGCCATCCGTTTAGATCTTTCACCCATTTTTTTCAAATTAGTTTCAATCTTCCGCCAGATAGAAGACAACGAAGAAGAGAATCTCTCCTCTTCAGGTATACCAGAAGATTCAGTCCCAGAAAAAGTACCAAACTGAGGGTGAAAACCATATGCGGCAAAAAAGTGTGGCTTAGCAGTGGACTCCGTCTACAGTTATTCAAGGCAAACTCAGCCAAGGACAAAAACGAAGACCACTCTTCCTCATTCTCGGCGATAAAACACCTCAAATAAGTCTCCAGGTTCTGGTTAGTGTGCTCAGTTTGTCCATTTGACTGAGGATGGAAAGCCAAAGAGGAAGACAACTTAATTCCCAGACGAGAACAAAACGCCTTCCAATTGCGTCCCCCTATCAGACACCACATCAGAGGGGATGCCGTGTAATTTCAAAATGTTATCAACAAACACCTGAGCGAGAGTTTTAGCATTGGGCAGACCTGACAATGGTACATTCCTAAAAAGGCCAATTTAATGGCCAGCATTTCTCTATTCCCAATATCATTTGGCAGCAGAGAAATTTTTTTTCTTTGAAAAAAAAAAAATAAAGCACAAAGGCGCCATTTGCTAGGAGAGGGACCCTGCAACAAAACTGCTCCGACTCCCACTTCTGATGCGTCAACCTTCACAATGAAGGGTTGAGACACCTCGGGTTGCATCAGAATGGGAGCGGAAGCAAAACATTCCTTTATTGCAGAAAAAGCCTGTAATGCTTCTTCCTACCAGACAGAGAAGTCTGCACCCTTCCTAGTCATATCAGTCAAAGGCTTGACAATAGTTGAATAATTCAGGATACATTTTCAGTAGTAATTAGTAAAACCCAAAAACCGCATCAGAGCTGTCGGATTCTCCGGCCGATCCCATTCCACTACTGCACGGACCTTTTCAGGATCCATGCCAAAACCTGAGGCAGAAAGTAAGTAACCCAGAAACTGCAGCTCCTGGACAGCAAACACACATTTCTCCAATTTGACATACAATTTATTGTCCTGAAGGATCGATAATACTTGTCTTAAATTATCCTGATGAGTCTCCATATCGGGTGAGTAAATTAGTATGTCATCGAGGTAAATAACAACAAACCTCCCCACCAAATGATGAAAAATGTCATTGATAAAGTGTGGAAAGACTGCCGGGGCATTAGTCAACCGAAAGGGCATGACCAGGTTTTCGAAGTGGCCCTCCGGGATTTTAAAGGCAGTTATCCATTCATCCTCTTCCCTGATTCTTATCAGATTATAAACCTCTCTCAAATCCAACTTAGAAAACACCTTGGCTCCGACAATCTGATCAAATAAATCCGGGATCAAGGGAAGAGGATAAGGATCACGGACAGTAATGATATTTAGCTCTCGGAAATCTAGACATGGTCTAAGGGTCCCGTCTTTTTTTTTTAACAAAAAAGAAGCCAGCTGCCATAGGTGACTTAGATGGTCTAATATGACCTTTTGTCACACTCTCAGCAATATACTCCCGCATAGCTACTCTTTTGGGTTGGGAAAGATTATATAGCTGAGATTTTGGCAATTTAGCTCCAGGAATAAGATTGATCGGACATTCATACTCTTGAGGGGGCAACTCCTGATCTCCACCCTTACAGTATACGTCAGCAAAATCAGAAAGAAACAAAGGTAACACCTTAAATACCACAGAAATAGATGCGCTGAAACTGTTGTACATACAAAAATCACTCCAATTACTGATTTGTCTAGTTTGCCAATTAATGGTCAGATTATGTTTGATCAACCATGGTATACCCAGTACCAGAGGAGCAGGCAAACCTTTCAGTACAAACAAGAAATTGACTCAACATGAGAATCACCCACCCTTAAAAGAAGCAAATATAAACCGAAAGGGCTAATGTGAGAGGCGGGTATAAATAGCATCACTAAGTAGCTAATGAGCAGAACCTGTGGGGAGGTGGGATCCTGCCCAAAAACACAACAAAGAGAAACAGAACAATCTGGCAGATAGACCCACATGTAGCAAGTCTGTCAGATCTTCTCAGGCCTGTCACGGGGCAGGGCGTAACAAGATTGTGTTGGCGTGCACTATGACCTGACACTGTCGATGTCAGGTCACAGTACAGCACTAGGTTGACAGATGACCAGAGTGGTATCAGTGCAGTCTGGAGCAGGAGAGGTAAGTTCATTTATTTATTATTTTTTTTGTCTGATGGAGCTTGGGGGTCTGATCTGAGGTCTGAAGAAAATTGGGGGTATGATGGGGATCTGATATGAAGTCTGAGGAGGAATGGAGGTATGATGGAGCTTGGGGGTCTGATACAGAGGTCTGATGGAGCTTGGGGGTCTGATCTGAAGAGGAATTGGCATCTGATGGTCTGGTGCATCCTTTGGAGTGAAAAATATAATAGTATTTTTTGTTTTAATATTAATAACTTTTTAATAGTTATATCTACAAAGTTGTGTGCGTACTCATTTTTTTGTGGGGAGAGCTTTAGTTTTTATTGATACCATTTTGGAGCATGTATGACCTTTTATCACGTTTTATTCAATTGTTTTGGTAAGTAAGGCAACGAAAAAATGACCAATTGGCCATTTAGATTTTTTTTTTTTGTTACAGCGTTCTCCACATGGGATAAATACTTTCATATTTTAATGGTTTAGGCATTTTGGGATTTGCTGATACTAATGATCTTTATTTTTATTGTTTATTTTTATTTTTTAATATAGGAAAAGGAGATATTTTGTATATACCGGTGTGTGTGTGTGTATATATATATATATATATATATATATATAATTTTTTTTTAAATCTTTTCCCTTTTTCTTTTTCATGTCTTTCATGTTTTTGAACACGTGATTGTCTGATCGATTCTCTGAATAAACTGCAATGATTTAACATTGCAACCGATTGGAGATTCATTATGTCCCTATGGCATTGTCTGTGGCAGGACTCCATAGGAACAGTGCCTGGCAGGCCTTGGATCCTTTAGATGGGTTAAGGCTGCCATAGCAACTGAATGGTTTCCATGATCTAGGTGAGGGGGAGCCATTTTGGTACTGGGAGCGCAGTGCTCCTGGACTTTCACCGCTCTGATGCAGTGGTTGAAATTGACCATGGCATCTGAGGTGTTACATGTCCTTGATCAGCATCATCACTGATCATGGACATTGCCTCTGGGTGTCCTATAATGTACAAGCAGGACCACCACTGCTGGATTGCAGGGTGGTCATAACCCCTGGAAATGAGCCGTGTATAATGTGATGAGAAAATGAATCCAGTCAGCAAAGGACAGTGACAATATATTGGTAAGTGCCTTGTATTAACTTTTTCTACATGATAAATGCAATTTGCTGAAGCCCTTTAAAGTCCAAATTTTCATGACAGAAAAAACAAGCATATGTCACTTTAATTACAGTGAGTGGAAGTGTGTAAATTATGAGATGGTGACCAGTGTTAAGAAAGAAAAGCCCAGATAACCTGAAGAAAGCTCAATTTGAGCCGGAGGAGCCAGCCTCACCATGACATGATTCATTTATCGCTTATGTCTTTGTATATCTATGTATAGAGGTCACACATGACAGAGTTCAGAAAATCTTCACAAGGGCTATTAATTTTACGATAGCAATAAATCAGTCGCAATTGTATTAAGCATTGTTTCTGATATCAATCTGGAAGTGGAAGAGGATTTAGAGTCTAAAAATAAAACAATGTTAATTATTATAAATTATGGCGTTCCTGATTTAAGTTCCTGTGACTAAATATAAGAATCCACAAACAAAGGATTTATGGAAAATGTGGTTTCTATCGGAAATCCTTATCTTCACTGATAAAGAAATCTCCAACAGCCGCCAATATGTTCTTTTTATTCTTGCTTTATTTCATAAAGCATTGAGCTACAATCTTCAGGACGCTTTTTGGCCCGTCCAAGCCTTTTTCAGCTGGCTGATAGGACAGGTCTCTAGGGTCCAATGCAAAGTTCTGAGCAGAGTCATCCATAAAGTGGAATCATGTTTTATTACATTTCTTGAGAAAAAAAGTGACAATAGGTGTCTCCATACCAGCCGTATACCGGGCTTCCATTTTTGTAGTTCATAATAGCAAGCATCCAGCAAAAAAAACGAAAAAAAAAAAACATGGGTTCCTATGGGTAACGGAAACTGCTTAGTGGCATCCTAACACAATGACAATCCTGATTGGCTCCACCTCCTGGTTCAAGAAGATTTCACTTAGATTAGCTGTAGAGTAGGAAGAAGAAGGAGCAGTCTCCATCTACTTCTCTCCCATATACTCCAGCTCCAAGCTTTGGAGCCTTGGTCACCTCCACAAGTTCCAGGAGATGCAAGCAAGAAATAACTAAAGGAGGAGGATTTGCATGGCTACAGTGAGTGAGAGAGAAAGAGAGAGAGGGAGAGAGAGAGAGAAATAAAGAGAGGAATAGAGTAAAGTAATCCAGCTTAAGGTGATCCAGATCAAGCTGCTGCAGATGGGATAACAAGTTAAGACACCCTATGCACCCCAGGCTAGAAAACACTACAGCCACTGTTGCCAGATTGTAGTTAACAGTCAGAGATTCCAATTAAAACGATTTTAGCAAGAGAAGGAGTAACCATAGGGCCACTGCTGCAACACACTGCTTAGCTCATGCTTGGACATTTAGGGGAAACTTACTCTGTGTATGGAAAACTACTGGATGTACTACAACTCCTAGTGTTCACACGGTAAAGAGAGACTTTTATTAGGGTCAATAAGGCATTGTCTCTGACTCTCCTAACACCAAAGGCTGACCATTTCATTTCCAACATGTGCCCTGCTTAGCACCCACATGGACATTAACACCATGGGTACTCCTGAACCACCATCAGCCCACGTCTACAAGAAGTACCCTGAGGGAACACAGAATGTCCCTTCTTCCCTGCACCAACCAAGCTGCAGCAGAAAGGACACACACCATGAAAAAAGACATGCTTCTGAACTGAATCTTGCAGAGCAATAGGATGAATGAATCAGGAGATCTCTGGGTCCATGTGAGGTACAGGTCTGGTTCTAGCTTTGTTAGAAAGAGATTTTCATATACCGTATGTTGTCCGATTTAAATTTTCTACATTAATCTTGGAATAATTCCTTTTAGTTTCAGAGTCACAGTAAGGTCTCTTGCACAAAAACGTATTTTATTTTCGTTTCCGTTCCGTTTTTGTGGATTCCGTTTGCGGGCCGTATGCTGAATCATTCATTTCAATGGTTCCACCCAAAAAAATGGAATGTACTCCGTTTGCGTATTTCCGTATATCCGTTCCACTAAAAGATAGAACTTGTCCAATTGTTGCCCACATAACAGACAAGAATAGTACTGTTCTATCAGGGGTCAGCTGTTCCATTCTGCAAAATACGGAATGCACACAGACTTCATCCGTATTTTTTGCAGATCCATTTTTTGCGGACCGCAAAATACATACAATCGTGTGCAAGAGGCCTAAGTCCCAGGCCAATTTTTAGCAAATCTGACATGTGTCAATTTTATGTGGTAATAACTTTGGAACACTTTTACTTAACCAAGCCATTCTGTTTTCTCGTGACACATTGTACTTCATGACAGTGGTAAATTTGAGTCGATATATTTCACCTTTATTTATAAAATAATCCAAAGTTGACCAAAAAAATTTGAAAAATTCACAATTTTCTAAATTTGAATTTCTCTACTTTTAAGGCCTCATGCACACGACCGTTGTGTGCATCCGTGGCCGTTGTGCCGTTTTCAGGTTTTTTTCGCTGACCCATTGACTTTCAATGGGCCCGTGGAAAAATCGGAAAATGCACCGTTTTGCAGCCGAGACCGTGATCCGTGTATCCTGTCCGTCAAAAAAATAGGGCCTGTCCTATTTTTTTGACGGACAACTTTTCACGGACCCATTCAAGTCAATGGGTCTGTGAAAGAACACGGATGCACACAAGATTGTCATCCGCGTCCGTAGGTTACTTTCATACAGACGGATCCGAAGATCCATCTGCATAAAAGCTTTTTTAGAGCTGAGTTTTCACTTTGTGAAAACTCAGATCCGACAGTATATTCTAACACAGAGGTGTTCCCATGGTGATGGGGACGCTTATAGTTAGAATATACTACAAACTGTGTACATGACTGCCCCCTGCTGCCTGGCAGCACCCGATCTCTTACAGGGGGCCGCTCCTGAAGGGGTTAATTGTGCATATCATAGCCCCCTGTAAGAGATCCGGGCTGCCAGGCAGCAGGGGGCAGACCCCCCCTCCCCAGTTTGAATATCATTGGTGGCCAGTGCGGCCCCCCCGCCCCCCCTTCCTCTATTGTAATAATAGCATTGGTGGTACAGTGTGCGCCCCCCCTCCCTCTATTCCATTAACATTGGTGGCAGTGTGCGCCCCCCCGCCCCTCCCTCTATTGTTTTAATACATTGGTGGCAGTGTCACTTACCAGTAGGAGGAGCTCCCGGCCGGACACAGACATCGCAGCAGCCAGCAGCCAGGTAAGTATGAAGCTTCTACTCCGCTGCCACCAATGATCGGGGGGCGGGGGAGAGGGGAGGCCGCACACTGCCACCAATGTATTAAAACAATAGAGGGAGGAAGAGGGGCGGCGGGGGGCGCACACTGCCACCAATGTATTAAAACAATGTATTAGCGATTGCAAAATAACTAAATAACTTTTGAATCTTATTTTTCTGAAAAACAGCTGCAAATCTATATCCATTTGAAAGCTGTCAAATTTAGACATGGGGCTAAAAGATAGGCCTTTTGATAATGCTCTGGATTGAAAAGGGGTCAAAATCTTGGATGACAAATTAATAATTAGTGAGGGGGATGTACCTGTGGCCATGTCTGTATATTCTGCGCCGATCCGATCATACTGGGGCCGCCGATGTTTGCGGCCCGTCCGACGTTTCTTGCTGGTGGTCGCCGGCCGTTTGCCCTCCGGAAAAACGGACGTGAGTCTTGCGATCCCCCGAATCGCTGCCCGAGCTTGTTGCATAGTAATTTCTTCTTAGTGATCTACTGTAACCTCCTTCAAAGCGCAACGAAGATTCCTGCCATCTGTAAACTTTATTCAGCAAATAATCTTCGTTGTCATGCAAAAACTTTGATTGTTTCTTTTCCTCTATCTCTTTCTTGTATCCAGCGATCTAGTTATCCACAGACTCTTTAAGTTTAACAAATTCTTCCGTATCCAAGGAATCGCGCAGCTGACACTCAGTGGTGTCTAATTGCTCCTTAATCTCTTAATAGCTCTTTGCAATCGATACACAGTCAGCAGGATCAAATCGAGTGAACACTTGTTAATGATTTTTTCAAAGTCCTCGCAGTAAGTTATATCATCCGAAAAAAAGGTTGGGCGTAAATGAACCCTCAGACCCTTCGGGATCCGATTTAATTTATAATATTTGGCTAGTGTTGCCGCATGTAATTCGTAAGACCTCAATCTTCGAAGCTCACGCTCCGAATGCCTCTTCTTATATTCGCTTGTTGGAATCATAAGAAATTTGTTAGTGGAAGTTACTTGTGCAAGTATCCTGGTAGCGTCTGCTTCATTAAAGCTTAACGTAGAGGAAGCCATCAATCTGTATGCAATCGGTGCACGTATCTAAAATAAAGTAATCGATAGGAAAGATCGATTAATTAATCGAGTGCCGATCTTTCCTATCGATTCCAAAATCCATATGGTGCTCCTTTCCTTCTGACCACTGCCACGTGCCCATAAAGCAGTTGACCGCCACATATGGGGTATTTTTTGTAAACTGCAGAATTAGAGTAATATATATTGAGGTTTATTTTGCTGTTAACCCTTGCTGTGTTGCAAGAAAAAATTGATTAACATAAAAAAAAAAAAATGTCACCTCCATTTTCTTTTAATTCTTGTGGAACACCTCAAGGGTTAACAAAGTTTGTAAAATCAGTTTTGAATAATTCAAGGGGTGTAGTTTCTAAAATGGGCTCATTTATGGGTGGTTTCCATTATGTAAGCCCCTCAAAATCATTTTATAACTGAATTGGTGCTTAAAAAAATGGTTTTAGAAATTTTGTTGAAAATTTGAAAAATAGCTTCTAAACTTCTAAGCCTTCTAACGTCAAATAAAATGACATTTACAAAATTATGCCAACATAAAGCAGACATATGGGGAATGTTGATTGATAACCATTTTATGAGGTACACAACAGTATTTTTTCACTGTCTGCAAAACAGGGTTCCGTTGGTCCGTGATCCGTGCCAGTTTTATCGTCCGTGGGTCTTCCTTGATTTTTGGAGGATCTGGCCGTGCAGAGCCAAACAGATCCGTCCTGAATTACAATGCAAGTCAATGGGGACGGATCTGTTTGACGTTGACACAATATGGTGCAATTGCAAACGGATCCGTCCCCATTGACTTTCAATGTAAAGTCTGGAGTCCCTTTTTACCATCTGATTGGAGTTTTCTCCGATCCGATGGTATATTTTAACTTGAAGCGTCCCCATCACCATGGGAACACCTCTATGTTAGAATATACTGTCGGATATGAGTTACATCGTGAAAACTCATATCCGACAGTATATTCTAATACAGAGGCGCTCCCATGGTGATGGGGACGCTTCTAGTTAGAATACACTACAAACTGTGTACATGACTGCCCCTTGCTGCCTGGCAGCACCCGATCTCTTACAGGGGGCCGTGATCAGCACAATTACCCCTCAGGTGCCGCTCCTTAAGGGGTTAATTGTGCATATCATAGCCCCCTGTAAGAGATCTGGGGCTGCCAGGCAGCAGGGGGCAGACCCCCCCTCCCCAGTTTGAATATCATTGGTGGCCAGTTACAATAAGCCAAGGTATTACTGATCAGTTTAAGCTGTCTGATCTGGGTCTAAGAGTAAAAAGCAGATTTATGCCTCCAAAAAATGCACATCCTGTTGAGACCTATATCCGGCTGGTATCAAGGGAAGTCCAGAGTGTTATGGATTCTATTAAAAGAGGCAAACTACACATGGCGTCTAATGTTACTCCACAAGAGCGACAGGCAATTGATTTATTGCTACATGATCATGATATTTTGGTGAAACCTGCGGATAAAGGGGGATCGTTGGTCATTATGGACAAAAGTAGTTTCATTAAAGAAGCGATGCGCCAATTATTGGACACTGATACTTATGAGAGATTATACAAGGATCCTGTATTTGATATCAAACGTGAAATCATTGCAATAGTTGATCAATATAGAGCCTTGGGAACTATTGATGAGAAATTAAGTGTATTTTTAATTAACCATTCACCTGTTACCCCAGTTTTCTATATGCTTCCCAAGGTCCATAAGACAATTGTGGATCCTCCAGGACGCCCCATTGTGGGGTCAGTCAACTCTATTTTTATCTCCATTAGCGATTGTGTTGGAAAAGATCTTAACACCATTAATAATGAAGAGCGCATCGTTTTTGTTGGATACTTGGCATTTTTGGGCAATTATTAGAGAATTGAGGAGAGTGTCTTGTGATTGCTGGCTGGTCACGCTAGACGTGGTGAGCCTCTATACTTCCATCGATCATGATGGTGGTGTGGAGGCGACATCACAGTTGTTACAATTAAGTGATTACACGACAATACAACCAGAATTTATTTTGAAGTTATTGCGCCTTGTGTTAGTTCATAATTACTTTTTGTTTGGGGACGATTTTTATCTGCAAAAACAGGGGAACGCGATGGGCAGCAATGTGGCCCCGCCCTACGCAAACGCATTTATGACGTCATTTGAGGAGAAGTATGTATATACAAATTTGAATTACCCCCCCAAAAAATTACTGTGGAAAACATTTATTGACGATATTGTTTGCGTGTGGGCGGGGCCACTTGAGGCCCTCCTGGTCTTCCATGAAAAATCAATAAGGTGATACCTGGCTTGGATTTCACTATCACATATAGTCGGACGCAGGTCAGTTTCCTTGATACAATGCTAATTAAGGATAGTGATGGCTATCTACATACAGATCTGTTTAGAAAAGAAACAGATAGAAATATTGTATTACATTACTCTAGTGCCCACCCTCTTTCTTTGAAAAAGTCCATCCCAAAATCCCAAATGCAACGGGTAAAACGGATCGTTTCTGATCCGGAAATACAGGACACGAGAGTTTATGAAATGATAGACAGATTCAAAGAACGAGGGTATCCTGAGAAGATTTTAATGGAGGCTGCCCTTACGCCGGTGAAAGACAAAAAAACTGAGAAAGGTCCTAGAGTGGCTTTTGTACACAGGTTTCATCCTTTTAATAAGAAAATGTATTACATTGTTTGTAAGCATTGGTCATTGTAAGGTAGATCGTACCCCCAAATATCAGAGTTTAACAGTCCATCATTAATATGCAATAGGCGCTTGAAGAATTATCGTGACCACCTGGCAAGGGCGGATATTGGCCCCCTTAAAATGAGTATACGACAAACTACACTGAGGACCCAGAGAAATGGAACTTACCCTTGGTTACATTGTGCCCAGTGTTCCCACATCATCAGGGGTGATTCCTTCCATCATCCATACACAAGGAAATCTTTTAAGATACAGGGCTTCTTTACATGTGAATGCTCCAATGTCATTTATTTTATTAAATGTCCATGTGGCCTTGTGTATGTTGGAGAGACTATGTAGACAGTAAGGGACCGTATATGTAAACATAAGTCCACTATTAGGATTAAAAATTTATTATTACCTATACCAGCTCACTTTAATGAATTGAATAGGGATTATGATATCAATCAGTTGGATGCTATTTGATGTATATGATGCACTAATGATTATTTATTTCCATTTCAGACAGCACAATCGAGATGACACTTGTGATTTTTGCGGTATCGTTATTTAGCTTTGAGCTTTTATTATTTCATTAATTTGTTAATATTTGGCAAGTTGTCTCTTTTGATAGATTTGCATTTCTATTATGTGTTATGTAGGCTGAGGTACACGCCTACTATTTGAGATTGACAAGTGTCTACGGCTGCCTGACCTGGGCGTCTGACGTCATCCCACGTGTGTGTGGGTAATCATTATAAATGTGAGAATTGTATCATTTGTATTATGCTTGCTGATGAAGGCTGGACGGGCCGAAACGCATCCTTTATTGTACCCATTTATGGAATAAATACAAAGAATATTGATTGAAGAAACTCCGGTCTGCTGGGATTCCTTTACATATGGATTTTGGAGGCAGATTTCACTAGAATGGTTTTTAGGCACCATTTTGTATTTGAAGAGACCCAGACGTACCCCTACAGTGGAAACCCTCAAAAAGTGACCCCATTTTGGAAACAGTACCCCTTAAAGAATATATTGAGGGGGGTACTGAGCACTTTGACCCCCTTAGCATTTTACGCTTTGACCCCCTTGGCTGAAGAAATGAAAAGTTTAGTTTCCTTTACGTCCTACCAGCAGCACAGATGGGGTTAACCACCCCCCAGTGGACTGGTAGGACCGGCGGAATGTTTAATGAGCCCAATTTAAACAATTAAGTATCCCCTTAAAAGGAGGGAGTCAACCGCCCGCCCACTGTGTTTTTTTCTGTCCTCCAGGACAGTTGGACTAGGCGGTTGATCCCCCCCCCTTTCTCTGAAAGTGCGGGGATCCTTATTTATTTGGGTAATGCGGTTGCCCCCCTTTTGCTTATGTACCTCTTTAGTGGCTGACGGCTTATCTGCTGCTAGGCCCCGCGCTGTTGCGCCTAGCTGAGGTAGGTTGGCGGCGTTCTCATTCCAGTTTGTCGGTCCCTGGGCGCCACCATCTTCCGGAAGTGACACTGGGTTTCTCCGTCACGTCACTTCCAGGTATTTGGTTTCAACGCGATTTTTTTTCCACGTTGTTCTTGCGCAAATTTTATTCATTTTATTTGCATGTGTTCCTCCTGTTGGAGGATTTTCAGTGACCTCTGATTTTTAGGGATTTTAGTTAAATCTATAGATTTTCCTCTGGGGGCAGGGGAGGGTGTTGGCTGATTCCTCCCCTTCCCCTATTTAAGGAAGCATTGTGCACCAGTTCGGTCTCTGGCTGCACATGCTTTTCAAGCTAGCTACCAGAGTCCTGAGCTTGGTGTTGTTCCACTTGTGGTGTTTTTAACTCCGGTCCTTTTTTCATACCTGCCTCCGGTCTCTACCTTTCTTTTGAGATAGGCAATTTACAAATGTCTTATTTGCCCTTTTTTCCCCCAGTGATGTCGTCTCCGCGGGATTCGGAAGGCAGGAAAGTGACTTCCAAGAGGAAACATCTAGCCTGCTACGATTGTAGAGCTCTGCTGGAGGACAGCTGTCCCTACTCCAGATGTGACAGCTGTCGTTCAAGGCTTCAGCCCTCTAGTGATCCTACGATGCAGGAGATGTATCAGTGGGTCAAGACCTATGTGGATGGCTCTATTAAGGCAGTCATAGGCCTGCTGGATGAGAAGCTTCCTATGCCTGCCCAGGCCCCTATGGAGACCTCTGTCCCGGAGGAGAGACCTTCTGTGGTGTCCTTAGGTTCTTCCTCCTTGGATGAGGAGGAGCTGACTTCGTGTCCCCCCCCCCCCTGAAAAGACACAGAAATTGCTCAAGTCCATCAGGTCGGGGAACCATGATGTTGACCCGGGGGAGACTTCCGATCCCGCTAGTCGGGCACCTCATGTCTTCAAAGCGGATGAGACCCTCCTCTCTGTCATGCGTACAGAGTGGAAAAATCCGGAGAAAGGTCCAGTTTTAACAAAAAAAGTTTAAATCCATGTTCCTGATGGCTAAACCCTTGGTGGATTCATGGGGGTCCATTCCCAAGGTGGACATGGCTATTGCCAAGTTGTCCAAGCGCACTCTGGTCCCTACAGACAATGGGTCTAGTCTGCAGGATCCCCTTGACAGGAGAGCAGAGTGCATCCTAAGATGGGGTTATACGGCAGCTGAGGCTTCCGCTCCCACAGCCATAGCGGCTCCTGAGGTCTCTACTTTCCTCCGGTGTTGCCTGAATCAAATTCAAGTCGATGTGAACCAGAGGGTTTCCCGGGACGACATACTGGCTGCCTTCAAGACTATCAACCTGGCTACAGACTTTTTGTGCGATACCGCACAGCAACAGTTGAAGCTTGCGGCCAAATCCATGGCCCTGGTGTCGGCGACCCGTAGGCCTTTATGGCTTAAGCCTTGGGTCGCTGACAATTCATTGAAATATAGTTTATGTGGCCTCCCATTTGAGCCCAACCGTCTGCTGTTCGGTTCGGAGCTGGATAAAATCATGGAGGGTGTTGAGGAAGGGTTGAGACGTATGCATATATATCCATGCATGCCTGCAAACACGTGCGGGCATGTATGGTATATATGTGCATACATTACCCACAGCATCATGGGACGATGTGCGCAGATGTGCCCAGCATCTGCGCACGTCTGCCCATGTGATCCCCAGGGGCTCATGGTGCCCCTGTGGGAAATATGTGCCTCTTTTAGACCGTGCCCCTTATAATATATATATGGCTGTGGCCCCTTATAACATATATATATATATCTATAATACATTATGCCCCTTGTATATGTGTATATATGTTGTCAGTAGGACATATATGTGTATCTGCCATGGCTCTCCCCCAGGTGTATATATATATATATATATATATATATATATATATATATGTATATATATATATATATATATATATATATATACAGGTCCTTCTCAAAAAATTAGCATATTGTGATAAAGTTCATTATTTTCTGTAATGTACTGATAAACATTAGACTTTCATATATTTTAGATTCATTACACATCAACTGAAGTACTTCAAGCCTTTTATTGTTTTAATATTGATGATTTTGGCATACAGCTCATGAAAACCCCAAATTCCTATCTCAAAAAATTAGCATATTTCATCCAACCAATAAAAGAAAAGTGTTTTTAATACAAAAAAAGTCAACCTTCAAATAATTATGTTCAGTTATGCACTCAATACTTGGTCGGGAATCCTTTTGCAGAAATGACTGCTTCAATGCGGCGTGGCATGGAGGCAATCAGCCTGTGGCACTGCTGAGGTGTTATGGAGGCCCAGGATGCTTCGATAGCGGCCTTAAGCTCATCCAGAGTGTTGGGTCTTGCGTCTCTCAACTTTCTCTTCCCAATATCCCACAGATTCTCTATGGGGTTCAGGTCAGGAGAGTTGGCAGGCCAATTGAGCACAGTAATACCATGGTCAGTAAACCATTTACCAGTGGTTTTGGCACTGTGAGCAGGTGCCAGGTCGTGCTGAAAAATGAAATCTTCATCTCCATAAAGCTTTTCAGCAGATGGAAGCATGAAGTGCTCCAAAATCTCCTGATAGCTAGCTGCACTGACCCTGCCCTTGATAAAACACAGTGGACCAACACCAGCAGCTGACATGGCCCCCCAGACCATCACTGACTGTGGGTACTTGACACTGGACTTCAGGCATTTTGGCATTTCCCTCTCCCCAGTCTTCCTCCAGACTCTGGCACCTTGATTTCCGAATGACATGCAACAGTCCAGTGCTGCTTCTCTGTAGCCCAGGTCAGGCGCTTCTGCCGCTGTTTCTGGTTCAAAAGTGGCTTGACCTGGGGAATGCGGCACCCGTAGCCCATTTCCTGCACACGCCTGTACACGGTGGCTCTGGATGTTTCTACTCCAGACTCAGTCCACTGCTTCCGCAGGTCCCCCAAGGTCTGGAATCGGTCCTTCTCCACAATCTTCCTCAGGGTCCGGTCACCTCTTCTCGTTGTGCAGCGTTTTCTGCCACACTTTTTCCTTCCCACAGACTTCCCACTGAAGTGCCTTGATACAGCACTCTGGGAACAGCCTATTCGTTCAGAAATTTCTTTCTGTGTCTTACCCTCTTGCTTGAGGGTGTAAATGATGGCCTTCTGGACAGCAGTCAGGTCGGCAGACTTACCCATGATTGCGGTTTTGAGTAATGAACCAGCCTGGGAGTTTTTAAAAGCCTCAGGAATCTTTTGCAGGTGTTTAGAGTTAATTAGTTGATTCAGATGATTTGTTTAAAAGCTCGTTTAGAGAACCTTTTCATGATATGCTAATTTTTTTAGATAGGAAATTTGGGTTTTCATGAGCTGTATGCCAAAATCATCAATATTAAAACAATAAAAGGCTTGAACTACTTCAGTTGGTGTGTAATGAATCTAAAATATATGAAAGTCTAATGTTTATCAGTACATTACAGAAAATAATGAACTTTATCACAATATGCTAATTTTTTGAGAATGACCTGTATATGGGCCTATAACTGCCCATGTATGCCCCCAGGTTTATAATGAGTATATATATGTATATAGATGCGCCCCAAGTATCTATATACATATATATATATATATATATATATATACTTAAATTTCCCCGGCGTCCAGCCAGTTCCTGCAGGGGGGTGGATATGTCTCCAGGTGGCTGGTGACTTCAAAGGCTAAGGGATCAATTGATTTGAGACACTTTGTTGAGTTTATCAGCCTATTTACTATGCGGCCCCACCTTGTGTTTGTGACATGGCTGGACGTGTGGTGCTGCTAGCCTCAGGGGGCCAACTGGCATGCATACGTCACAGTCACACTATGATGTCACACCCCTGAGAATGGGGGAGGTGGGCTGGTTTGGAGGCTGATATAGGAGCCTGAAACCAGGAAGAGGCTGTCTTGCAACCAGACTACAATCAGAGAGACATGGGGACTGCTGTCTGAAGGAAGAGAGGCCCATATGCCCCTGGAGATGGCTGAGTATACGCTGGCATGGCATTGTACCTCTGCCCTTGCAGTGCCAACCATATTCACCCCTTTCCTGCCTCCCTTCACTGCTGCCTGCTTACTCCAGTAGCAGCTGAGTGTGTGTTTTGGGGTGGGCTGCTAAGGAATGTATGTACAGCTAGAGTGTGGGGTGGAATTGGGAATTGTCTAGTTATAGCTAGATTTGTATTGTGGTGTGTACATCTATATGTATATATATAACCATTGATCTATAAATATATATAGATATAGCGTATAATTAGATTACGATTATTCCCCCCCCCCCCGGTTTACCCTTTCCCTACCCTGATTAACCCCTGGTTGTAACCCCTGCTTAAACCCTGCCACACCCCCCCCCTCACTGTACACTTGCAGGGTATTTAACCCCCTGCATTGCTGTACAGTTCCCCATTGTTAATCCTTTGTGTTGGTGGTCGGCTTATACCCCTGTAAGACCACCGTTAACCCTCGGTGTACCCCATAGGGATAGTATAGAACTAGATGGGTGGGTTGTTAATATTACTTGTATGTGTGAACTGTATAGTTAGTTTATGGGTGGAATTTGGGAATGTGTAGTGTAGTTTAGGATTGTATATGTGTAGTGCTGTGTATTGTTAGTGTATTGCGTGCTTAGTGTATTTAATAAATACCGTTATATTTGTACCCTTTGTGTAGCGTGTACTTGTTAGCGGTAGCGAGTTAGTAAGGCGCATGCAGCTAGTGTAGCGGTCAGTGTAAAGCATAGCGAAAGTATTGTGTTATTGTTATATAAAGGCATAAATAGGCGGAGTCATCACTAGATGGCTCCTCCTATTTAGGAATATTAATTATCGATATTCGCATAATATTGGTGATTAATATTCCCCCTTTACAGAGGGCCTTTCAGACAAGAAGGGGAAGAGCCTTCCCCAGCAGTCTTTTCAGGAGCGGGGCAGACAAGACTGCGGAGGTAGGTCTGGCCTGCAAGCAAGGTCTCGAAGGGACTGGAGAGCGCAGCGAAGGGGTTCGAGGCGCTCTCGTGAAGGAGCCAAAGATGGAAAATACACCTCCTGACTACGGGCCTCTTCAAGGCTCTTGGATAAGTCCCGTTACTCTTGCCATCCTCCCAGAAACCTTTCCCATTCCTCTGCCTCATCTACCTGTCGGGGGTCGTCTCTCCCACTTTAGGGAAGAGTGGATCCGAGAGAACTCAGATCCCTGGGTTCTAAACATCATTTCCGAGGGTTATCTAATCAACCTCTCCTCTATTCCTCAAGACAACTTTGTCAAGACCAACCTTCTACAAGCTACCAGGCAGGTGATCCTGTAGTCCTACATTCAGGACTACATCTGCAAGGGGGCTCTGGAGGAGGTGCTGGCAGGAGAACGGGGCCTAGGGATCTATTCACCAGTTTTTCTGGTTCCCAAAGCTTCAGGAGATCTCCGGATGATTATCGATCTGAGGTATTTCAATCTGTTCATAAGAAAGGTGACGTTTCGTATGGAAACTGTCAGGTCAGTAGTTCACGTCCTCAATCCTGGGGACGTGATGGCAACCATGGACCTCAATGATGCATATCTGCACATCCTGATCCATCCTGCTTCCAGGAAATATCTCAGGATCGCGGTCCAAGTTTCCGGGGTCATCAGGCATCTTTAGTTTGTTGCCCTTCCATTTGGTATTTCTTCTGCCCCTCACACTTTTACCAAGGTGGTGGTTTCTGTGGTGGCGGCTTTGAGACTTCAAGGACCGACCATCATTTCTTATCTGGACGACTGGCTTTTGAAAGCCTCTTCTCTAACGGTCCTATCTCAACATCTTCAAGTAGCAATCTCCTTTCTGTTCCGCCTAGGTTGGATCATCAACTGGCAGAAGTCGAACGTGAGCCTGTCGACTTCAGTAAGATATCTAGGCTTCATAATCGACTCCGCTGGGATGTCTCTCCAGTTGACCCCAGAAAGAAGATCCCGGATTCAGAACACGGCAGAATTCCTTTCCGTTCCCCGGCGAGTCCCAGTCCGGACTCTCATGAAGATGTTGGGGCTCATGTCAGCGTCTGCGGAAGCAGTCCCTTTGGCTTTATGGCACCTCCGTCCTCTACAGTCGGAGGTCCTCTCCAAATGGTATGGCAGCCCTGCTGGGCTAAGATCCTTGTGCTCCCTGTTTTGGCGAACTCGGTATTCCCTCAGATGGTGGTACCATCTTTTAGACGACTATGACTCCTCTCATCCAATCTCCGCGAGATTCGAGCAATCCAGCTAGCCCTCCTTCACTTCGCCCCTCAGGTCCGGGGCAAAGCGGTGAAAGTCCAGTCAGACAATATGACTGCGGTACTGTACATCAACAAGCAGGGAGGCACAAGATCACTTCCCCTCCTATCAGAGATCGGGTTGATTCTGGATTGGGCAGAGTCTAACCTTTCCCACTTATCTGCAATCCACATTCGAGGCTCCCTCAATATTATAGCGGTCTTCCAACAGTGGAGTGGTCTTTACATCCGGAGATATTCAAGCACATAGTTCTCAAGTGGGGGATGCCAGAGGTGGATCTCATGGCAACAAGGTTCAATGCCAAGGTAGAGAGATTTTGCTCCCTTTACAGGGAGGACAACCCCCTGGCGAGAGACGCTCTGTCAATATCCTGGAGGTTCAGGGTGGCTTACATCTTCCCTCAGTTTTTCATGATTCCGAGGGTATTGATGAAAATCCATCAGGATCAGGCCTCGGTGATAGCCATCATACCGTTTTGGCCGAAAAGATCCTGGTTTACCCAGCTCACTCAAATGAGTTGAGGACAATATTGGAGGCTCCCCCCGCAACAGACATTGGTGTCGTGGGACACTCACCTCTGCTCGGATCTGCACAGATTCAACCTGACAGCCTGGAGGTTGATCAGTCCCTTCCCGGAGTAGAAGGGCTTTCAGAGTCGGTCCTGAGAACGCTGTCTCATTCTAGAGCAGACTCTAACAAGAGAGCCTACTCTCGTATTATGAGGATATTTTCATCCTGGTGTACCTTAAAGGAGGTGGCGTCTGCAGATCTGCCCCTCTCTGCTATCCTTCAGTTCCTGCAAGACGGCCTTGATAGGGGCCTTGCCCCTTCTACTCTGAGGGTTCAAGTTTCAGCCATCTCAGCTTGCCTCAACAGGCCTTTTTCTCAGGACCCACTCATCAAACGGTTCCTTAAAGGAGCTGAAAGATTAAAGCCTACAGTACTGAGACCCATTCCTCAATGCGATTTATCAGTAGTTCTCAGGGGGTTAGCATCTTCCCCCTTTGAACCGTTAGAGGAGGTGGATTTCAAGTTTGTCACTTGGAAGCTTGTGTTTCTCCTTGCAGTGACTTTCGGCCAATAGGGTATCTGAGCTTCAAGCTCTCTCAGCACATGAGCCCTACACGATCTTTTTTACATGACCGGGTCCTTCTTCGATTCCTCCCGTATTTTAGGCCTAAAGTTCCTTCCTTCCAGAAAATCAACTAGGTGATATCCCTCCCGGTTCTGTCAACATCTTCCACCTCCTCCGAGGAACCTATTAGACATCCGCTGGACGTCTCGAGATGTCTCCGGCTCTATATGGATAGATCAAAGGAGTTCAGGAAAGCTGAACATCTTCTAATCCTGTTTGCTGGAAAGTTTAAAGGCTATAAGGCATCCAAACCTTCCATCAGTTGGTGGATTAAGGAGGCTATTGTTTCCCAATCTCTGGATCCTCCGGAGTTTGTAAAGGCCCACTCTACTAGAGCTGTGGCTACTTCTTTTGCCGAGAGGAGTCTTCTGCCTCTCGACATGATTTGTCAAGCTTCCTCCTGGAGCTCTGAATCGACATTCATCTCCCATTATAGACTAGATGCCAAACTAGCTGAGTTTTCGGCCTTTGGGCAGACTATTCTTAGTTCTGCCAGGCAGGAAGGCCCTCCCTAGGTGTTTCTTATTGCTATCTCCCCATCTGTGCTGCTGGTAGGATGTAAGATAATAGTTAATTTGTGCTGATAATTTGTTTTCCCTTAGTCCTAACAGCAGCACACAAATATCCCACCCTAGTAAGTCTAGTTTTTTTCTTGCTATAAACACAGTGCGCTGGGGGTTGACTCCCTCCTTTTAAGGGAAAACGTAATTGTTTAAATTTAGTTATTATGCTTGGGTTCATTAAACATTCCGCCGGTCCTACCAGTCCACAGGGGGTGGTTAACCCCATCTGTGCTGCTGTTAGGACTAAGGGAAAACAAATTATCGTTAGAAATTAACGATTTTTCCAATAAAATGTTGCTTTAGCCCCAAATTATTCATTTTCACAAGGGGCAACAGGAGAAAAAGCATGCCATAATTTGTTACTCATGTCGGTCAGTAGAAGAAACATGCAGCGGCACTCACCGGTATACGTTCAAACAGCTTCACAGCCTGATGAAGCGCAATTAGCGCGAAACGGCCGCCGCTGCCATTGCGTGTCTGACTTGTCCACCCCTGGCCTGATTGTGGCTGAATAAAGCTGTTTGAACGTATACCGGTGAGTGCCGCTGCATGTTTCTTCTACTGACCGACATTTGTTACACTCTACTCACTGTTTGCAGCAGTGCACCGCCGAGCGTTTCTCTCCTCGCTGGCCTCGGAACGTCTGTGATCGCCTCATACTGACTGTGTGCTTGTTTGACTGTGCCGCCCCCTGCTCTTTTTCGTGTGGATAATTTGTTACTCATTTTCTCCTGAATACAGCAACACCCCATATGTGGTGGTATACTACTGTGGGGGCACATGGCAGGACTCGAACGGAAGGAGCGCCATATGGCTTTTGCAGCGTAGATTTTGATGGATAGGTTTATGGGTGCCATTGGTTTTTATTTTTTAAGTGTGTGTCTTATGTGGGGGCTAATTTTTTGCAGGATGAGGTGAAGATTTGATTGGTACCATTTTGGGCTGCATAAGACTTTTTCATCACTTGGTATTGCACTTTTTGTGAGACAAGGAAAAAAAAATTTTTGGCATCGTTTTTTTTTAATTTTATATCATTCACCTGAGGTGGCTTATAATGAGATATTTTTATAGAGCAGGTTGTTACGGACGCGGCAATACCTAATATGTTTATCATTTTTATTTTTGTTTTAAGTTTTAAACAGAATAAAATCTTATTTTTGTGTTACCATTTTCTGAGAGCCCTACTTTTTTTTATTTTTTGGGCAATTCTCTTAGGTAGGGGCTCATTTTTTGCTGGATGAGATGACAGTTTGATTGGTACCATTTTGGGGCACATAAGACTTTTTGATCACTTGGTATTACACTTTTTGTGAGGCAAGGTGACCAGAAAATGACTTATTTGACACTGTTTTAATATATATTTTTTTTTAACGGCGTTCACCTGATGGGGTGGATGATGTAATATTTTTATAGAGCCGGTCGATACAGATGCAGTGATACCTAATATGTCTACTTTTATTTTTTCCCTATTTAAAAAAATAATAATTACTTTATTTTGGGAAAAGGAGGCTTTTTATTTATTTTTTACTTGAAACTTTTTATTTTTTGTAAAACTTTATTTTTTGTAAAACTTTATTTTTTAACTTCTTTTTTAACTTTATTTTCTTGTCCCACTCTGGGACTTCAACTTTTGGGGGTCTGATCCCCTTTACAATGCATTACAATACTTCTGTATTGTAATGCTTTGGCTGTAAGTGTATTACACACTGTAATACACTTACAGCTTTCTGCCTGTGAGATCCAGGGGGCTGGATCTTACAGTCTGTCACAGAAGGCAGCCACCATGCCTAAGGAAGGGGATGCCTTTCCTGCCATCGGGTCCCGTCACAGCAGCGCAGGGACCCGATGGACACCCTGCACCCAGCAGGATACCGCACATGCCGCAGTCAGCGCTGACTGCGGCAGTGCAAGGGTTAATACACAGGCATCAGTGTTTTCACCGATGCCGGCGCATACAGCAGGGGTCCAGCTATCAGTGACTGCCGGACGACCCGCCCGATCAGAGCGCCGTAGCTGTATGGTGCTGGGATTTCTGTCCCAGTTTCCAGCGCCGTACATGTACAATGCTGGTATCCTATGGGTTAATCTCTCCCCCGCTGGCATCAGATGCACCACAGATATTAAGAGGCATACTCTTTAAAAGGTTTTCCAAGAGCATCCTCATAGCGTATGCTATGCTATAAATGAATGCTTGACCTTTAAAGGGTTTCTGTCATCAGAATAATCGTTATGTAGCTGGCTGACATTAGCGGTGTGCTGTCAGCAGAACATAACTGTATGACTATATCTCCCTGCCTGCCGCCGTCTGCAATAAATAATGACTTTTATAATATGCAAATTAACCTCTAGGTGCTAGTGGGACTTTGCTGCAGCACCTTGAGGCTTCGTCCTCTCACCGTTTGGCACGCCCTTGTAAAGGTGATTGACATCCTCGGTCTCGTCCGTGCCCCGCAAATCCCGCGCTTGCGCCGTCCATTTTAGTATTAGGCTACTTTCACACTTGCGTTTGATGCGGATCCGTCATGGATCTACACAGACGGATCCGTTCAGATAATACAAACGTCTGCATCCATTTTGAAAGGAACCGTTTTGTATTTTCTTTAACATAGCCAAGACAGATCTGTCTTGAACACTATTGAAAGTCAATGGAGGACGGATCCGTTTTCTATTGTGTCATTGACTTAAATTGTGTATCAGAATGAATCCGTTTGGCTCAGTTTCGTCAGACGGAACTGCAAGCAGCGTTTTGGTGTCTGCCTCCAAAGCGAAATGGTGACAGAACGGAGGCAAACTGATGCATTCTGAGCGGATCCTTTTCCATTCAGAATGCATTAGTGCCAAACTGATCCGTTTTGGACCGCTTGTGAGAGCCCATGACGGATCTCAAAAACGGAAAGCCAAAACGCCAGTGTGAAAGTAGCCTTAGGCACAGGCGCAGTGAGTGAAGGACGGCAGCAGACGGGCGTCCTTCACTCACTGCTCCTAATACTAAAATGGATGGCGCAGGCGCGGGATTTGCGAGGCACGGAGGAGACTGAGGATGTCAATCACCTTTACAAGGGCGTGCCAAACGGTGAGAAGATCGGGCCTCTAGGTGCTGCAGCAAGGACCCACTAGCACCTAGAGGCTAATTTGCATATTATAAAAGTCATTATTTAGCACGGACGGCGGCAGGCAGGGAGATATAGTCATACAGTTATGTTCTGCTGACATTACCACATCGCATAATAATTTTTTTGATGACAGAAACCCTTTAAAAGAGATATTGAGACATAATTTAGGATTAAAGCCAAGTCAGTACTTATGGGCTGAATTGTCCCTCATCAGTTACAGAGAAGATGAATTTAGCTCTAAGATATTTTGAAGGAGACTATACAAACTGACAAACCAAAGTCATGTGAATGAACACAGAGATTTTAACCTTGTTTAAGACCAAAACAAAATAAAGAACACGCTTGGGATGGATTTGGATATAAAATTGACACATTTGCCTCCCGAGATTCCGCAGAAGATCATAAGAAAACTGCTACAATGAGTAAACAATGATGGATAAGTGTTTAAGAACCTCAGAGGTTAAATAAAAGATAATGACTTTGGCTCTGGGACTCTTTTCTTGGACAAACAATTCTTGCATGTGGAGAAAACATTTTGTTCTTATAGTATCTGATGCTGAACATGTGTCTATGAACGCAAGAACTCAGGGGCACATAACTATAACTCACAGGACCCCATAGCGTATTAAGATGGGGCCCACCACCTTGTGTAAGGAAATTAAAACAGCACCATGAGAAGCAATAATTAAAGTTATGTATGACACCATATATGAAAAAAACTATATTATAGAAAAAAAGCCCAAAAAAAGGTACAATGTTCGTGCGCCTGATTGCTCCCCTCCTGCCAAACCTCTGGGCCCCATAGTGAGTGCTATGGCTATAGTTATGCCCATGCAAGAACTCCTTGCACATATTACATACCACTGATCATCTTGCTGGGTTTTGTATAAAAGTTGGTAGCAGTGAATAATTATCTCGGGAAATGCATTGCACTCCTGTCATGGAACCATGAACCAGACGTACAACAAGAGATAAGTGGAAAATAAGAAGGTTTTATTGAAAAGCAAGCCGTAAGCAAAAGTCCAAACGGATGGCTAAACCGAAGCAGGGTCTTGCGGAGACAGAGGTCAGGAACCAGAAGGGTAGTCAGACGAAACCAGGATCAGGAACCAACGGGGTAGTCAGACGAAGCCAGGATCAGGAACCAACGGGGTAGTCAGACGAGGCCAGGATCAGGAACCAGAAGCAGCAGCAGTCTTAGAAGCATGTGAACACAGGAGGACCAAGCAAGGAACTGAAGCCACAGACCTCCTATATATATGAGCTAGGCATCCAGCTCCTCCCAGTGGGAAGGAGAAGCCGCAGGGTGGGAGGCTACAAGAAACCCAGAAACCAAGATGGCCGCCAGGACATGTCAAACGAAGGAGAGTAGTAAGAAGGTAAGACCATGACAGTACCTTCCCCTCAAGGGCCCCTCCTCCGCGGAGTAAGGAACGGTTTCTGAGGGAAGCGTGCGTGGAAGGCTCGGAGCAAAGCAGGAGCATGGACATCTGCGGAGGGAACCCAGGAACGCTCCTCTGGACCATAACCACGCCAATGGACCAAAAACTGCAACCGACCGCGGACCAGGCGTGAGTCCAGGATATTGCTCACCTCATATTCCTCACGATTACCCACTTGGACCGGACGGGGCCGAGGAACCGAGGAAGTGAAACGATTACACACCAATGGCTTCAACAGGGAGACATGAAACACGTTGGAGATCCGCATGCCAGGAGGAAGCGCAAGGGCATAGGCTACCGGGTTTACCCTGCAAAGCACTCAGAAGGGACCAACAAAACGAGGCGCCAGCTTGGGAGTGGGCACTCGAAGGTTGAGGTTGCGGGTGGACAACCATACACGGTCTCCGACCTGGTAGGAAGGAGCGGGCGCTCGTCTGCGATCAGCCTGGAGTCTCTGGCGCTGCGCAGATACCTCAAGGGACCTCTGGATCTGTACCCAAGAAGCACGTAGGACGGCAAGGTGATCCTCCACAGCCGGAATATCCTGGGGAGAGAATACCTCCGGTAACACGGCAGGTTGGAACCCATAATTGGCCATGAAGGGAGACGTCCCAGAGGAAGAGTTCACTGCCGTGTTCCTGGCAAACTCAGCCCAAGGCAGGAGGTCAACCCAATTGTCTTGGTGATCGGAGACATAGCAACGAAGGAATTGCTCCAAGGCCTGATTGGATCGTTCTGCGGCCCCATTGGACTGAGGGTGGTAGGCCGAGGAGAAAGAGAGATGAATCCCCAACTGGGAGCAAAAGGCGCGCCAGAACCTGGACACAAACTGACTCCCCCGATCCGACACAATCTCCTTGGGCAAACCGTGCAAACGGAAGACCTCCCTGGCGAAAATCGTGGCCAACTCTTGTGCAGAGGGTAACTTCTTGAGAGGAACACAGTGGCACATTTTGGAAAACCGATCCACAATCATGAGAATGACCGTATGGCCTCGGGATGCAGGGAGGTCCACAATGAAATCCATCCCCAGGTGTGACCATGGGCGCTCCCCGGTGGCTATGGGTTGCAAAAGGCCCAACGGAAGGTGCCGAGGGGACTTACTCTGGGCACAAACGGAGCATGCCGCTACATATGCGGCGATGTCGGAACGTAGAGAAGGCCACCAGAACAGACGTGAAACAGCCCAGGACAGCTGATTCTTTCCAGGATGCCCCGCGGCCTTGGAGTTATGGTAGGTTCGCAACAACCGAATGCGCAACTCCTCAGGCACAAAACACCTGCCGTTGGGTCTCCCAGAGGGAGCACCAGATTGAGCCGCCAAAATCTGCTCACCCAGGGGAGAGGTCAGGCTGGTGCGAATGGCGGCCAGGATCTGATTCGGAGGTATGACCGAAGTCGGAATCGACTCCTCCCCGGACAGCTCGGAGTACTGCCGTGATAAGGCATCCGCTCTGATGTTCTTGGAACCGGGTAGGTAGGAGACCACGTAATTAAAACGTGACAAGAACAGAGCCCATCTGGCCTGACGTGGTGTCAATCTCTTGGCCTCAGAAAGGTAGGTCAGATTCTTGTGGTCCGTCAGGATGAGAACCGGAACCACCGAACCCTCGAGCAAGTGCCTCCATTCTTTAAGGGCCTGCACGATGGCCAATAACTCCCTGTCACCAATCTGATAGTTGCACTCCGCGGAAGACAGTTTCCGGGAGTAAAACCCACAAGGAAGCAGAGGACCCTCTGGTGTTCTACGCTGAGACAGGAGGGCGCCTACTCCCGTCTCAGACGCGTCCACCTCGAGGACAAAGGGCAACCCAGGGTTGGGATGCGACAGAATCGGAGCCGACACAAAGGCGGACTTTAGAGCCTCAAACGCTCGGATGGCCTCGAGCGGCCAGACCTGGAAATTACTGCCCTTCCTGGTCAGATCCGTGAGCGGCTTGGCTAGCATAGAAAAGTCCCTGATGAACTTCC
This sequence comes from Bufo gargarizans, assembly GCF_014858855.1. Taxonomy (NCBI): domain Eukaryota; kingdom Metazoa; phylum Chordata; class Amphibia; order Anura; family Bufonidae; genus Bufo; species Bufo gargarizans. Next base: position 73,704,565 of record NC_058089.1, read on the forward strand.
GATAATAATTGGCGAAGCCCAAAAAGCGCTGCAGGGCACGGAGACCACTGGGCTGGGGCCACTGTAAGACAGCCGAAACCTTCTCAGGATCCATGGAGAACCCCTCAGCGGAAATGATGTAACCTAAGAAGGTTACCTGGGATCGGTGAAATTCGCATTTCTCAAGCTTACCGAACAGCCTGTTCTCTCGTAACCGTTGCAACACTCGTCTGACATCCATAATGTGGGCCTCCATGGATTCAGAATATACCAAGATGTCATCCAAATAGACCACCACACACTGCTGCAACAGGTCACGGAAAACATCGTTGATGAATTCCTGGAAGACTGCGGGCGCATTGCACAACCCAAAGGGCATAACCAAGGATTCATAATGACCGGTCCTGGTGTTAAACGCGGTCTTCCACTCATCGCCCGCCTTGATCCTTACCAGGTTATATGCCGCCCTCAGGTCGAGTTTGGTAAAGACCGTGGCCCCTTTGAGGCGATCGAACAGCTCGGAAATCAAGGGTATCGGGTAAGCGTTCTTGATCGTGATGCGATTGAGACCCCTGTAATCGATGCAAGGCCTCAACTCACCGCCCTTCTTTTTCACAAAGAAAAATCCAGCCCCTGCCGGGGACGAGGATTTGCGAATGTGTCCGCGTGAAAGCGCCTCCCTCACGTACTCCTCCATGGCCTCATTCTCCGCTACCGACAGTGGATAGACTTTGCCACGAGGAGGAACGGCACCAGATTGTAACTCTATGGCACAATCGTATGGGCGGTGCGGAGGTAGGGCAACCGCGCGCACCTTATCGAATACATCCCGGTACTCTTCGTATTCAGGAGGCAACAGAGAGTCCGAGGAAGTACACAGCAACTTGACAGGCCCATGGATGCAACTAGCCCCACACTGCGGTGACCACGAGAGGATCTCGGCCGATCTCCAATCGAAAGTCGGATTATGCTTCTGGAGCCAGGGGTACCCCAAGACCACCGAGTAGTGTGGAGACGAAATCACCTGGAAACAGACCGACTCTCTGTGAACGGCACCAATGGCTATCCCCACTGGAAGGGTCTCATGAGTCACGTGTGGCGGCAGAAGGGGTCTGCCGTCTATCGCCTCAAGAGCCAGTGGGGAACCTCGAGGCTGCAGAGGAATGGAATTGGCGGCAGCGAACACACTATCAATGAACAAACCACCAGCACCAGAGTCCACCAACGCCTGGGTCGTCACCGAGCCCCCGACCCAGGAGAGGACAACAGTGATCAGTGGTTTGTCAACACGGGAAACCGGGGACGAGGAGACTCCACCCAAGATCTGCCCCCGACAGGATCTCAGGTGCGAGCGTTTCCCGGACGGTTCGGACATGCCAACCGAAAATGCCCACCGAGACCACAGTACATGCATCGGCCCTCGCGTCTCCGGAGTACCCTCTCCCCCTCGGACAGGCGAGCAAACCCCAGCTGCATGGGTTCACCCCCAGACAAGTCATCCCCAGGAGGCGTGGGAGGAGAGGGAGGCACGGGTGGGACAGCAAACGTAGGCGCCAATCTGTTAGAAGACCTCCGCAGGCTCTCCTTAAAGGAAGGTCTCTCCCTGAGTCTGGTGTCAATCAAAATCAGGAAAGAAATAAGAGACTCGAGCTCCACTGGTAGGTCCTTAGCTGCAACCTCATCCTTCAAGGCATCTGAAAGACCATGAGAGAAAGCAGCGACCAGAGCCTCATTATTCCAGCCCACCTCTGCTGCCAGGGTACGAAACTCAATGGCGTATTCAGCTACGGATCGTGAACCCTGTCTGATGGACATAAGGAGCTTCGCAGCAGAGGCAGCACGAGCCGGCACATCGAATACCTTCCGAAGAGAAGCAACAAAACCGGAAAACTCGGCAACCACCGGATTGTTGTTCTCCCATAAAGGGCTGGCCCAGGCCAAGGCCTTGTCCGAGAGCAGCAAGATCAAGAAGCCCACCTTTGATCTCTCAGTAGGAAAGGCATGTGGCAGCAACTCGAAATAAATGCCCACCTGGTTAAGGAAACCTCGGCACTGAGTTGGCTCTCCCCCAAAGCGCTGTGGAAGGGGGGCAGAACCGGTCATACCCCGAGACACCGCAGGCGCAGCAACAGGTGTCGGGGTAGACTCTGGCGCAACAACCGGAGCGGCAGTAGGAACGGGCCCAGGAGCGACAACCGACCCATCGGCAACGGAAGCGAAATGAGCCGTGCGTTCAAGCAGGGTTTGCAACGCCACAGCGAACCGACCCAACAGGTGATCCTGCTGATCAAGCCTGGCAACCAGCGTAGGTAGCGAGGATGGCCCTGTACCGTCAGAATTCATGGCTTGGTCCTAATGTCATGGAACCATGAACCAGACGTACAACAAGAGATAAGTGGAAAATAAGAAGGTTTTATTGAAAAGCAAGCCGTAAGCAAAAGTCCAAACGGATGGCTAAACCGAAGCAGGGTCTTGCGGAGACAGAGGTCAGGAACCAGAAGGGTAGTCAGACGAAGCCAGGATCAGGAACCAACGGGGTAGTCAGACGAAGCCAGGATCAGGAACCAACGGGGTAGTCAGACGAGGCCAGGATCAGGAACCAGAAGCAGCAGCAGTCTTAGAAGCATGTGAACACAGGAGGACCAAGCAAGGAACTGAAGCCACAGACCTCCTATATATATGAGCTAGGCATCCAGCTCCTCCCAGTGGGAAGGAGAAGCCGCAGGGTGGGAGGCTACAAGAAACCCAGAAACCAAGATGGCCGCCAGCACATGTCAAACGAAGGAGAGTAGTAAGAAGGTAAGACCATGACAACTCCTTAGTGCTTTGTCAATGCATGAAGCATTTGATGTTTCAACTTTTCAGAAAGCATTAAAAGGGGATGTCTATCTTTAGAAAAAAGTGCCCTATTTTTCAAGATATTGTACACCATTTTTCCATGAGCTGAGTCTACGTTTGCAACTTAGCTTCATTTGTTAAAGTTTATCATGGGTTATCTCATGACAAATGTAGAAAATGAAAATCAGACCTCATATAGTACATGAGAACCTCTTTCTAACAAAGCTGGGACCAGCCCTGTACCTCACATGGATCCAGAGATTCCCCCTCCCCCCCCCCCCCCATTCATTGCTCTGGTAGATTTATGTCCAGCTGACAGCTCAATGGGAGTGTTTTTTTTTGTTGCAGCTCAGGGGAGTGTCTTTTCTCCTGCAGCTAAGGGGGCGTGTCTCAGCTCTACCTATCACAGCTCAGGAGGCAGTTGAAGGATGAAACTGAGCATGTGCAGCCATCTCTGTGAGCAGGACAAAAAATGTAGAAAAAACAAACACAAACAGCAGGTGGCGCTATACAGATACATGTTATTGAATAACTCAGTGGCTATGCTAAATTTTTAATTAAATGCAATTACAAAATAATTCATTCAGATCCAGGTACTGGTTTGAAAAAAACTGTAGAATATTTTTCGTGGGACAACCCTTTAAGTGGAGCTTAGTTGCAAGACCAAACACAACCAAAGTGTGGTGCTGTTTCTCAAATAAAAGAAGAACTTATTTTTTTCTAATCCTGGGAAACCGCTTTTAAATAACTGTTTTGTTGCAGTAAAATAATTAAAATATGTTGGTCAGAAAATTGTGTTTCTACCTTTACCTTCTGATGGCTAGTGTTGCATAACTCTGAGTACTATGGACTGTATGTATGTATTGTGTCTTTACCTTGGTGTCTAGTCTGGAGCCTAGTGACCATGTCTTGTGGGAGAGATTTACAGTATTAATAATTTTATTTCACAAAATGGCACATACCATATTTTTGGCAAAAATTTGCCACTAAAAAGGTGACAAAAAGGGACAGGTCCACCAGATTTACTATAATTTACATCACAAACTGGCATAAATTATAGGTCAAGTCTCTGCTAGCCCCTAGCTGCTGTAGAATTGAGTTTCTGGTGCACAGAGGGTCAGAGATAAGCCAAATTTATTAAGAGGATCTGCCACTTACAAAAATTAGGCTCATCTGTTCCTATTGCACAAGTGATCAAGACTGACGTAGGAAACACCAGTTTTGATAAATCTCTCCCAGTGTGTTCAGGTACAGCTTTCCATAATATAGTATAGTCCATAGGGGAGATTTATCAAGACCAGTAGATTTATCAAGACCAGTCTTAATATCCCATTTGCCTCTGGAGGATTCACCTAATTTATGATGAGGCACACGACTTAGGCGCATTAGGTGCATCTGTCAGCAATCAGCGCGCCTAAGCAGAAATCTACAACAGTTCATAGATTTCTGGCTTCATTTGTACCAGCGTAAGTGAAGATATATTTTGTCATGGCTGCTGGCCATGCCCCTTCCTTCCCCTGCTACGGCACCTAAAAGGAAACGTGGAGAGGACGGTGTACAACCAGGCGACAATTAAATTTTTTTAATTGCAGTTAAAAAGTTGCAAACACATGGTTTGTCGCATGGGAGATGATAAATCTCCCCCTATATCTTCATACGGTGGACTCTTCATCCTCTCCCTGTATCAGAAAAGTGGCGTTAACAAGCCACAAACTATTTGTTTGTGACTTTTAAAAAAATTGTCGCAATGAGCAGTTTTATTATACCTCACTTTTCAGAAAGGCAAGGGCGGGAAGGTGGTGTGGCCATTCGCTGCAACAAATTTATCTTCATTTACATCAGAAATACTGTAGATCTCTCTTTAGGTGCACTGATCATGGTGATAGATGGGGTGGTGTGAATTGCTCTAAATGACCAACTGGCCCTCAATCTCTTATGGTTATGGGCCTTTAAGTACCACTTTAGTGCCGTGTTGTCAGTCTGACCCCATCCATGGACCAAATTGCCTCAGAGACTTGACATGATGGGTAAGGACAAGTGCACCCCCTAGTCTCCAGAAAACTTCTGTCCCTACACACTTGAATAATCCTCCCTAAAGGCAGCCCCCAACTTGGCGATGGTCCCTACTCTGCTGTGCACAGGACTTAAGAAAGAGGGCAACATAGTAACATAGTTTATAAGGCCGAAAAAAGACATCTGTCTATCCAGTTTGGCCTGTTATCCTGCAAGTTGATCCAGAAGAAAGCAAAAAAAAAAAACTGTGAGGTAGAAGCCAATTTTATACTTAAAGGGATAAAAATTCCTTCCCGACTCCAATCAGGCAATCAGAATAACTCCCTGGATCAACGACCCATCTCTAGTAGCTATAGCCTGTAATATTATTACATTCCAGAAATACATCCAGGCCCCTCTTGAACTCACCATCACCACCTCCTCAGGCAGAGAGTTCCATAGTCTCACTGCTCTTACCGTAAGGAATCCTCTTTGTGTACAAAGCTTCGTTCCTCCAGACTCAAAGGGATGTCCCTTTATCACTGTAATGACCGGCAACACGCACAGGGAGGAAAAAGGGAAAGTCCTGCCCAAGGGAGAGGGAAAGGTGGTGACCCCTAACTCTCCTTGCGGCTGGCACCTCACTGCCCTGACGTCCCTAGACAGGTTCCTCACCCGTGCGGCGATCACGTGCCTAAACCCTGGCTTTCCCTGAAATGAACCCTAGATAATGAACGGGCCGGTGGGATCGCTAGTCCTCACCACTGCACTAAGAGGTAAACACCAGGGAGAGAACAGACAAACACAGACAAACACAAACACCCAGGTGGACGACAACAACTGTCCACAAAGGTCCAACAGGGATCCGGAGGGTAGCGTTCTAAAGCAACAATCAGAGAACGCAGCAACACAGCTCCAGTGGGTCAGAATAGATGTCCAGGCAGGAAGCTCTATATCTGGCAACCAGAGAAGTGTGAGAGGGGAATATAAGGAGGATTGGGAGTGCTGGACAAGGAACAGCTGAGAGAAGGAGCTACGGATCCCTGAGTGAGCCAAAAGGGTTTGCAAAGCAAACCCAGAAAGCTACAATAAGGAAACATCCCTATCTTACATAGAGCGTGCAGCCAACCGCTGCGACCTCCTGTCCGAAGTCAGGTACAAACAAGGGTCAGAAATCTGGAATTATCAATATACGGTAGGTAGCGAGTGTGGTAGGAGAACCACTCATAGATGACTATGGTCAACAGCCACCTGTTTAAATATGCTGCCTAGTACTAGCATGGAACTTCTGTGCAGAGTGATTGGCTCGGTGTCCCACGTGACCCAGCAGTGACGTCAGAGCTGAGCCTGAGGAGCCCAGCACGCTGCTACACCAGTTTCCCTGATTACAGCATGATGCCAAGGGTACCACTGCACAGAGACCGTGCTTGTGACGGGAACACGGATCAGTAAGTACATTACAAGACTAGTTTAGGAAATTAGAGGATGTTCAATGCTACGTTATTATAACTATATTCACATACAGTACTCTGGGGGAACTACGGTAGTTAATTAAAACTAGACCTTATTCTATTCCTTGCTTACAATTTTATATCTTGTCAAAGATGTTTTATAGTGGAATGACTTAGTGGGATATTTTCCAAGCATGCATCTGACACATTAAGTCTGCAAAATTCATTACAAAACATAAACCTGACAGACGCATATTTGCAAGAAAGAAAAAACTTTATCTCTATCACAGGTTCTGAAAATATTTTTTTTTCTGCTTTCCAACTTTGATGACGTCAGAACTTCCTGGAAAGCTTATTCCAGTGCCACAGTAAAAGAGCACCTAACTGCTTCATGCTTTTACAGATCAAAGGAAGGTTAATTTTATGGTACTTTATTAACACTTTTTTTTTTTTTTTACTTTTTTATTATCTAAACAGCTACTTAGCAAATTATGTTGTCTATGACACGGCTTTGGGGAAACTACATATCTGTGTCTGGCTGCAGCCAAGGATTTCCAAATAACTTATTATCCATCATGCACAAACAAGGGAATACATAACCTTGCACAGCTAAAGAACCCTTAAAACTAGAGAGGCAAATCCTGGTTGACCAATCCCCTTTGTAATTGGGTGGAGAGAACCTGTGCATGGAATGGGCCCATACACTGATCTCTAACAATGAGAGCTCCTCCTTTGGAAGGGGCCCAAAAGGGGAGATTTATCATTTAGTTTATGACAGAAAAGTGGCATTACAAAGTCATAAACTGCATCTGTGTGACTTGTTAAATGCAACCTTTTAAATGTGACTTATTAAAAAATTGTTGCAAGTGGTGTATTTTACGCCGCCCTTACCACTTTTTCTAAAGGGGCCGTGGCAAGAGCGGAAATGATCAAATTTAACAAATTTATCTTCATTTATGCCAGTTTTCTGAAATGTATGGTAGCATTCTGCTATACCTACTATTCATGAAGAATGGAAGCTCTTTGCTCATATTTTTTTTATCAAAATTACATTGGGCCTATCTACCAATGGCAAGGTAGCTTCTGCATTTGTGTGTTGCTGGATGTCTGTCTGCAGCGAGCCCTTTGAGGAGATGGAGCTGAGGATGGTAGTGGTAGAGACTACTGTTAATAGAACAGTCTATCACAGTGGCTGTCCTCTCACCCTCACTCCCTTGGGCCAGTACAAGGTAAGGAGGGGGCACCCTTTATTTGGGGCACACCCTGAATCTGAGGATCTTGCCTGATGGTAGCAGGGGTGACAGTGATGGTAGGTGTTTGGATGGGTACAAGGCAAAGCATGTAGTGCAATGGCCAGGGTACGGTGTGGTAGGAGTCAGAATACCAAGCTAGAGGAAGAATAAACATCTCAGTTTACTGACAGCAAAATAGGGTTTGTAGTACATCCAGCAACAATCTGGACACAGTGCAGATTTGTTCCCCAGATAGCAAGATATAGAGTTGTCAAAATAGCAAATAATGGCACTCTTGGTATGCTATCTTGCTCTGTAATTGCATATCTGTAATGCCCACTATGGAATACAGGTCTTTAGAGACTCATCTCACCAGGATGGGGTTAAGTGTGATGGGTGCCTTAACTGTAATCCCTCACAAGCAGCAAAATCTAGTTAGCTGTAGTTGCAGGTTACCTTGCTGACTCCTATGGGTGGCTATGTGGATTCTAAGTTCTTCTTTCTTTCTCTCTTTCTTGCTGTCGCAAAGGCAATAACTTTTATAGAGATCGGTTAGTCTCTGAATCCCGAGGCCTAAAGAGGAGGAGCACATGGACTTGCTGCCTCCCTCCTCACACACTTACTCTAGTCTACTCTCTCTCTTCAGTAATAAGGATCAGCCCACTACGGCCCCTCCTGAGAGGCCATACTGGGTTTACATAACATTAAATGACATACAGTAACATTACATAATGTCACAAACCATTTGCAGATAGCCCTGGTATTGGGGTAGTGCATGTCTAAGCCTCCACAGCACATTTGTCTGGGGATTAGAGAGCTTTAGGTACTCAGGCATACTGGATAGGAAGATTGAGGGTCTTCTATAGGATTACACCCCGCAGATGGGCATTGTCGTGCCACATTTTGAAGACAGAAACATTAAGAGAGGAAGAAAAAGAAATATTGCACCCTTTGGCCATAAGAGAGCGAAAATGACGTTGGAGCGACTTGGGGAGCGTTGCGACCGTTCTACACTAACTTAAGTAAAGAACTGTTCTTTATTGTGTCAAGTCGGCCTCCATCACTGCCACTGCCGTTCCTTTCTACCTGCCTTGCACCTCACCATACACCAATACCAAGGGCACCCCACAACTCCACCAGACAGGAGACCCTAAACCAGGATATGCCCCAAAGGGAGGAAAGGTTTCACCCCTCCCTTCACTGTGCACTGGCCTAGGGAGAACTGGAGAAGGTTTACCACTGTAAGTACTACTACCACCATCCTTGCCTCAGCCATCACTGCTATCCTTTCCGCTTCACACTTCCCCTGCAGGCTACTGTGCCATGGCCAGGTTTGGGGTAGCCCGAACGCTACGATGGCTCCCCCATACACTGTTAAGGTGTCTCCAGGCGTTGCTGCTCTCAGGAAGGGATGGTAGGGCGTAGTGCACCCCAATGGAAAATAAGTCCAGAGAGTCAGGGTCTGCAGTAAACCAGTGTGCTTCTTTAATGGAGGAATATAGGAGAGGCATAGGGCTGGCTTCTCCAATCTCTTTTTTGGCAGAAGAAGGGTTTGATGCTGAGGAAAGGCCTGAGCTAGCTGTCCCTTTCTCTCTTAGAAGGCTGGTACCCAGGCCAAAGGCTCTAGGTGCATGGTCTGTAGCTCAGTAGTTTGGGTGGCTCCTTGGTCACAGGGCTGGTGACTAGAGTTGAGCGGACTCCTGGATGTTCGCGTTCGACGGGTTCGGCCAAACTTCAGAAAAAAGTTTGAGTTCGAGACCCAAACTTGACCCCGAACCCCATTGAAGTCAATGGGGACCCGAACTTTTGAGCACTAAAATGGCTGTAAAAATGTAATGGAAAGGGCTAGAGGACTGCAAATGGCATCAAAATGTGGTTAAGAGCATGGCAAGTGCTCTGCAAACAAATGTGGATAGGGAAATGACTTTAAATAACATAACATACGTAAAAAAAAAAAAATCTTGATCTAGGAAGACGAGGTCCATATGGAGTAGGAGGTTGAGGAGGCGGTGGATGTGGCCATGTAGGTGGAAGCGGTGGTGGAGGAGGAGGTAGCCTACACTGGTTTTTGGTTTTAAATTTTGTTTTTTAAATTAGGGTACACCCCAAAACATTGGGAAATATAATCTGTGATAACCCCCTGCAGTCGTGCTAAACACACGTTTAGACAATACACTGGCTGCAGGGCAGGCCAGCACCTCCAAGGGGTAAAGGGCAAGCTCAGGCCATGTGCCCAATTTGGAGACCCAGAAGTTGCAGGGGCTGACCCCTGTCAGTCAGTTAGTGTAGGCGTGTGCAAACCTACTGCCCCACCATGTTGCACGTCCCCGTGATGTTAACGATCCAATTTGATATCTGCTCTATTAACTTTCGATGTTCTTTCCTGCGCCTACCATGGTGATCACGGGTGGCGGGGAATCAGGGTTCCACGCCGGAGAGGGAGCGTGAGAAAAAGAGACCACATCCAAGGGAGGATACATTTTTTCAAATTTAAAATTATAGAGTTGAATTATGGGAGAAATGATTAAAGCATAAAACTTTGACAACTTTTTAAAGTTTAAGCATTGAATAAAAGGATGTGGCACGCATTAATTACTGAATAATTTATAGAATTTTGTTCCCAGTCACCTATGCAGAACAGGGGTTTACTCACGTCTAAAATTGTATAATGTCAACCCAAGAATGTAACAGAAAAATTTGTGACATTTATTAACCTGTCTACTTGGTAGAGCAGGGGTCTATGACAGAAAAAAATTGTTTATTGTCACCCGAAAATGTTAAAGAAAAATTATTGAAATTTCTTAAGCTGTCAACTAGGTAGAGGAGGGGTATATTACACCCAAAAAGTGGTGAATTTCACCCAAAAATTTAACAGACCAATTTTTTTTTTTTACCTGTCTACTCAGTTTAGCAGTGGTACATCACACCCAAAAATTGGTGAATTTCACCAGAAAATGTAACTGACTATTTATTTATTTTGTGAACCTGTCTACTAGGTATAGCAGTGGTACTTCACACCCAAAAATTGGTGAATTTCAACAGAAAATGTAAATAATTTTTTTTTAACCTGTCTACTAGGTATAGCAGTGGTACTATACATCCAAAAATTGGTGAATTTCACCCAAAAATTTAACTGACAAAGTAGTGAAATGATATAAAATAAAATACCTACAAATAAAAAATATATATTTGATTTATGAGGTGGAGTTCCATATGGAGTAGGAGTTTGAGGAGGCCGTGGACGTAGCGGAGTAGGTAGAAGCGGTGGTGGAGGAGGACGAGGTAGACAAAACAGGTTTTTGGTTTTAATTTTTTTTTTTTATTACTCTAAAAGAGTGTGAAATATCCAAAATACAAGAATGAGCAATTGCGCTGCAGTATAACAATGGCTGGTTAGTGCCGGTATACATGTCTATTCTGCATGAGTTATGGACAAGTCCTGAGGGATCCATGCCTAGTTCATTTTAATGAACGTGAGCTTGTCCACATTGGCTGTGGACAGGCGGGTGCTCTTGTCTGTGATGACGCACCCTGCCATGCTAAACACACGTTCAGATAATACACTGGCTGCAGGGCAGGCCAGTACCTCTAAGGCGTAAAGGGCAAGATCAGGCAATGTGCCCAATTTGAAGACCCAGAAGTTGAAGTGGGCAGACCCGTCAATCAGTACATGTAGGCTTGTGCACACATACTGCTCCACCATGTTGGTGAAATGCTGTCTCCTGCTAAGAGGTTCCATATCAGCTGGTGGTGCTGGTTGTTGTGTTTTGCTGTCAAAGCTTTTCCACATTTCGGCCATGCTAACCCTGCCTTCTTAGGTGCTGGTGGTGCCCCAGCTGCGTTGGCGAACTCTTCCTCATCCACTGCCTTAGCCTTGTGCTTCCACTGTGCCCCCGCTGTCAGGTGGGAATGCCACCAGCAGCACGTCTACCTGCGTGCGCTTGTATTTGCGCATCTTACGATCATGCTGCAGTGAGGGAATTAAGGACGGTACGTTGTCCTTGTAACGGGGATCCAGCAGCTTGGCCACGCAGTAAACAGCACAAGTTAGAATGTGGGCAACTCGGCGGTCGTTGCGGAGACACTGCAGCATGTAATCGCTCATGTGTGCCAGGCTGCCCAGAGGCAACGAAAAGCTGTCCTTTGTGGGAGGTGTATCGTCTGTGTCCTCTGTATCCCCCCAGCCATACGTCAGTGATGGCAATGAGCTGGTTGGGTGCCACCCTGCTTTGAACATGGTTCCTCCATTTCCTCCTCCTCATCCCCCACCTTGTCATCCTCCAGAACTGTGCCCTGGCTGGACAATTGTGTACCTGGCGTTTGTGGGTGCAGGAACCCACCCTCGCCGGAAACCCTACGAAATGATCCCTCTTCCTCCTCCTCCTCTTGTGCCACATCCTCTTTCATCATCGCCAGGAGCATTTTTTCAAGGAGGCATAGATAGTAACACTGAGAATGGTGTTATCAGCACTTGCCATGTTGGTGGAGTACTCGAAACAGCGCAACAAGGAACACAGGTCTCTCATGGAGGCCCAGTCATTGGTGGTGAAGTGATGCTGTTCCGCCGAGCGACTCACCCGTGCGTGCTGCAGCTGAAACTCCACTATCGCCTGCTGCTGCTCGCACAGTCTGGCCAGCATATGCAAGGTGGAGCCTACCTTGTGGGCACGTCGCATATGAGGCGGTGAGCGGGAAGGCCGAAGTTACGCTGCAGCGCTGACAGGCGAGCAGCAGCAGGATGAGAACGCCGAAAGCGTGCACAGATGGCCTGCACTTTATGCAGCAGCTCTGACATATCGGAGTAATTTTTAAGTAATCTCTGCACCACCAAATTCAGCACATGCGCCAGGCAAGGGATGTGCGTCATACCTGCTAGTCCCAGAGCTGCTACGAGATTTCGCCCATTATTGCACACCACCAGGCCGGGCTTGAGGCTGACTGGCACAAACCACTCATTGGTCTTTTGTTCAAGGCCCGTCCACAGCTCCTGCGTGGTGTGGGGTTTGTCCCCCAAACAGATACGTTTTAAATCTGCTGTTGTTTACCCCTGGCTGTGCTGAAGTTGGTGGTGAAGGTGTTACGCTGACCGGATGAGGAGCTGGTAGAGGATGAGGAAGCAGAGTAGGAGGAGGAAGCAATAGGAGGCAAACTGAAGCACCCTGCAATCCTCTGTGGTGGAAGGACATGCTCCAAACTGCTATCTGCCTCAGGCCCAGCCGCCACTGCATTTACCCAGTGTGCTGTTATGGAGATATAATGTCCCTGACCGTGCTTACTGGTCCACGTATCCGTAGTGAGGTGCACATTGCCACAGATGGCGTTGCACAGTGCACACCTGATTTTGTCCCCTACTTGGTTGTGCAGGGAAGGGATGGCTCTCCTGGAAAAGTAGTGGCGGCTGGGTAAGACGAACTGTGGGACAGCCACCGCCATAAGGCCTTTAAAACTATCCATCTCCACCAGACGGAATGAGAGCATTTCAAAGGCCAGTAATTTAGAAATGCTGGCATTCAGGGCTAGGGATCGCGGGTGGGTAGGGGGGGTACTCCTCTTTCTCTCCAGCGTTTGGGAGATGGAGAGCTGAACGCTTCCGTGGGACATTGTGGAGATGCTTGGTGACCCAGGTGTTGGTGTTGCTGGCACATCCTATGTTTGTGGGGGCACTGTCACTCCAGAGGTGGATGAAGAGGCCGCAACTGCAGCAGGAGGAAGCAGGAGGAGCCAGAGACCTTTCTTGGTTTTTGAGGTGTCTACTCCACTGCAGCTTGTGTTTTGCACTTAAATGCCTGGTCATGCAGGTTGTACTCAGGTTGAGAACGTTTATGCCTCTCTTCAGGCTCTGATTGCACAGCGTTCAAACCACTCGTGTCTTGTCATCAGCACATTTGATTAGTACGCTCTGTCTGCCCATTCGACTGTGGATGAAAAGCCGAAGAGAACGAAAGTTGAATGCCAAGCCAAGAGCAGAACGCCCTCCAAAACCTGGAGACATGCCATGCAATTTCACGATATTATAAAAAAAAATCAGAGCAAGAGTCTTGGCATTGGGCAGACTGGCTAACGATACAAAGTGAGCCATTTTACTAAAACGGTTAACAACCACCAAAATGACTGTTTTCCCGGAGGAACTCGGTGGTTCCGTAATAAAGTCCATAGACAAGTGTGTCCAAGGACGAGATGGAATAGACAAAGGAAGAAGTGAACCAGCAGGTCGAGTATGAGCAACCTTTGACCGTGCACAGGATTCACAAGCTGCTACGTAATCCTCAACACTCTTATGTAACCCAGGCCACCAGAACCTCCGGGACACAAGATCAAAGGTGGACTTACCACCAGGATGTCCAGCAAGGACAGTATCGTGATATTCCTTAAATACCTTGTATTGCAGTCCATCAGGAACAAACAACCTCCCTGGGGGACAAGAACCAGGAGCCCCCTCCTGGGCTCCCAACACCTCCATCTCCAATTCGGGATACAGAGCGGAGACCACAACCCCATCAGCCAAAATCGGAGCAGGATCCTCTGAATCACATCCCCCAGGAAAACTGTGAGACAACGAATCAGCCTTGACGTTTTAAACCCCCGGGCGAAAAGTAACCACAAAATTGAACCTGTTAAAGAACAGTGACCATCTGGCCTGTCTAGGATTCAGTGATGTCATTCCTCAAAGGCCAATTTGATGGGCAGCAATTCCCTATCTCCTACATCATAATTCCTCTCGGCGACCGAGAGCTTCTTGAAAAAAAAAGCACATGGAACCCATTTGCCAGGGATGAACCCAGCGACAGCACTGCTCCAACCCCCACCTCTGATGCATCAACCTCCACCACGAATGGCTGAGACACATCGGGCTGCACAAGAATGGGAGCAGACGCAAAACATTCCTTAATAGCCGAAAAGGCCTGCAATGCCTCATCCGCCCAGACTGAGACATCGGCGCCCTTATTAGTCATATCGGTCAGAGGCTTCACAATGGTAGAATAGGTCAAGATAAATTTTCTATAATAATTAGTAAACCCCAAAAAACGCATCAAAGCTTTCTGATTCTCCGGTCGGTCCCATTCCAGAACCGCCCAGACCTTTTCGGGATCCATATGAAAACCAGAGTCAGAAAGCAGATATCCCAGAAACGGAAGCTCATGCACAGAAAACACACATTTCTCCAATTTGGCATATAATTTATTCTCCCGAAGGATCGTCAAAACCTGTCTCACGTGATCCTGATGGGTCTTCAGATCAGGAGAGTAAATTAGAATGTCATCCAAGTAAACTACCACAAACCTCCCCACAAAATGATGGAAAATATCATTGACGAATCGCTGAAATACCACTGACGCGTTATTTAACCCAAAAGGTATAACCAGATTCTCGAAATGACCCTAATGTGTGTTGAAGGCCGTTTTCCACTCATCCCCCTCCTTGATTCTGATCAGATTGTAGGCCCCTCTTAAATCCAACTTGGAGAACACCTTGGCTCCAACAATCTGATCAAAAAGATCGGAGATCAAAGGAAGGGGATACGGATCACGGACCGTAATACGGTTCAATTCCCGGAAATCCAAACAAGGTCTCAGTGATCCATCCTTTTTCTTTACAAAGAATAAACCCACTGCCAACGGAGACTTAGATGGCCTAATATGACCTTTTGCCAAACTCTCGGCAATATACTTCCGCATGACCTCTCTTTCAGGTTAAGAAAGATTGTAAGGCCGAGACTTTGGCAACTTAGCCCCTGGGATGAGATTAACTGGACAATCATAGTCACGATGAGGGGGCAATTCCTGAGCCCCACCCTCCGAAAAGACAAGAGTCAGGGATGTTGTTTTTTTCTTTAAGTAAACCTCTTTGTGATTCTTTCTCATCAACATGCGGTTTATCAAAAGGACAAGCAAAAATAAAATGACCACTTTTTCCACAGTAATAACATAGTTTATGCAACCTCCTAAAGTTCCTACTACCAGAACGGATAGATACCTGACCCAACTGCATGGGTTCCTCCCCTACCTCAGAGTTACATGTCATATTACCCTGGGGAGCAGGTGAGATTAAACCACTCACATAAGGGATCCCTTGCGCGGAGGGAACCTTACACCTCTCTCTAATACGTCTATCTTACTGTACTACCAAAGAGATAGCATTCTCCAATGTATCCGGGTACTCATGAAAAGCTAGGGCATCTTTCAATCTCTCAGATAACCCCTGACAAAACTGACTACGTAACGCGAGGTCATTCCACTCTGACTCGGTAGAACATCTCCTAAACTCAATGCAGTAAGCCTCTGCAGTATGTTCACCTTGTAATAAATTAGGCAATTTAGATTCTGCCATCGAGACCCGATCTGGATCATCATAAATGAATCCCAAGGCTTTAAAAAATTCTTCCACCGACCGGAGGTCCAGAGAACCGGACGGCAGAGAAAAGGCCCAGGATTGCACATCCCCTTTAAGCAGGGAAATGATTATCCCTACCCTCTCATCACCAGACGAAGATGGACGCAGCCGAAAATACAACTTGCATGACTCTTTAAAGCGGATAAAGTCATCCACACTCCCTGCAAATCTATCAGGGAGAGTGACCTTAGGCTCCCCATAAATTTGACTTCCTACTATTGACCGTGACCGAAATACGCAGATCCGCAACCTCTAGGGATAATCCCTGCATGCAATCAACTAGCGCATCAATTGACTCCATCTCAAAACAGCGGAGAAATGGCAGTCAAAGTATTGGCGGGTTATAATTTCATGGCAGACAGGATACAAGATACACAGGATATAAACAAACAAGTGTCTAGGCAAGAAGCTGGGAATAGAGGTCACCTCCTGACAAATCCCTACCAGCTCTCCCTAGACTTCTATGCCCACGTTCAGACCCTGAAGGTGGGAATAACGTGTCCTCATGCCTGGGCTGAAGATTCCCTAGAATCCCTAAGATGGTGAAAGGGGGAAAGAGGCAGCCTGCTCCCTCAGGACCTGGAGGGGGCAGGCGTCTCTCTAACAGCCCAGACAGACAACCACACGAAAACAAAACCCACTTATATTTTACTGAGCAGGAACAGCAAATCCTTCCTTCCTCTGAGCCAAACAGAAGCTATAACTCGCACAGGACACTGGGAGTGGGCGTAATTTAAACTCAAACCAACGACCCCACCCAGTGCACCTGAAGGGAAGCGGATATAGCTCAATTCAAAACAAAAACAAAAAGGCTACACACGCGCTGCTAACTTGGCAGACCTCCGCACATAACCTAAGCAGGGCATGACAATGGCGGTATTTCAAATATCCGAATATAACCCAAATGTATAAAGGATGTATCTCACAATAACATATGCAGCAAAGGCTGCCAAATAAACTTTTTTTTTGGCCCAAACTGGTGTTTGATTAATAACTGAATATGGCAGCAGTATATAACCCTGGAATTTCAAACGTCAAGATGCTGCAAGGCCTGAAATATTGTGTATTTTGCCCCAAAAAGGGTGTTTTTATTAATGAAAGAATATAAGCCCTGTATATACAGGGTGTATCTCACACGGCCTGACCCACAGTAGGCCTGAATTAAAGATTTGTGCACCAAATGGCGGTATTTCAAATATCTGAATATAACCCAAATGTATAAAGGGTGTATCTCACAATGACATATGCAGCAAAGGCTGCCAAATATTTTTTTTTGCCCAAACAGGTGTTTGTTTAATAACTGAATATGGCAGCAGTATATAACCCTGGAATTTCAAAGGTCAAGATTCTGCAAGGCCTGAAATATTGTGTATTTTGCCCCCAAAAAGGTGTATTATTAATGAAAGAATATAAGCCCTGTATATACAGGGTGTATCTCACACGGCCTGACCCACGGTAGGCCTCAATTATAGATTTGTGTACCAAATGGCTGTATTTCAAATATCTGAATATAACCCCTGTATATACAGGGTGTATCTCACACGGCCTGATCCACACTAGGCCGCAATTAAATTTCTTGCCCCAAAATGGCTGTATTTCAAATACCTGAATAGAACCCCTGTATTTAAAGGGTGTATCTCACACGCCCTGATCCACACTTGGACACTATCAAAGAATTGTGTCCAAAATGGCTTTATTTCAAATAACTGAATAGAAAGACAGTATGAAAAGGCGGTATCTCACAATGACATCTGCAGCAAAGGCTGCCAACTAACGGGTGTTTGTTTAATAACTGCATTTGACAGCAGTATATAACCCTGGAATTTCACACGTGTTGATGCTGCAAGGCCTGAAAAATAGTGGAATCTGGCAAAAAAAAAAAAGTTTTTAAAAATCAAGAAAATGATGGCTGTATTTCTAGCTTAAATTGCACACTGACTAATCCAGATGTTGTATATTACCAAAAAAGTGTTTTTTTTTGTAACAGAATATGAAAGCTGTATATATTAAACTTGAATGTAACACTTGCAGATCAAGAAAATAGTGGTTTTTTTGGGAAAAAAGTGTGTTTTTAAAACCCCAGAAAATGATGGCTGTATTTCTAGCTTAAATTGCACACTGACTAATCCAGATGTTGTATATTGCCCAAAAAATTGGGATTTTCAATGTCCCTAAAGCTCAGATGCAGTCCTGTCAATCACGTATGGTATATGTTAACCCCGTACTGTTGCTGGTGAACACTTTGTATTTTAAAATACAATCTCTACCACATTTATAAGTGGGGTTAAGCCATGTGATTGTTCTTATCGGTTTTTGATAATAACTATGTACCAGTCTGTCCGCATTGGTATGTAATTGCTGGCGTCAGGGGGAGAACATCATTGATGTCTGGATCTGTCAAGAGAATGTCCCAATATCTTCTAAGGATACTGTCATACTGACACATAATTATTTCATCTTTGGGATAGGTTTTTTCCACCAGCTCAGGGGTATGGCAATGGGAAGCCCCTGTTTCCCCACAGCTGAATCTATCTGTGTCCCTTAAAATCCCTTCTTAAGAAAGTCTGACTTGGTTAGGTCAATGGTGTAACGATATGGGGGTATTTATTTATGCTATAGCACCCCTGTATTTAATGGTCCCTTTTTATGCCGCAACTACTCCCCCTTCTTCCTATAAAACCATTGCTGACATCTTTGGCTCCTCCTATTTCTCCTCCCACACTCCTGTGTGCGTTTCATAGCCAGGAAGTGTCAGGGAGAATAGCGCTTGAGCACTCCCGGTTTCAGAGCCACGTGTGCGTTCCACACGCCTCGCGTGCGTTCCAAATACCGGAAGTTGCGCTGATATCGATGTTCCTTCGCTATTTACCAATCTTGAGGGTGGAGCATTATCTTAGGCGCCAATTTTAAGGTATATAAGATATGGTGACCCTATAGCAAGTACACCTTACCATTCCAGGATGTCTTTCAGACACATGATCATAACATGATGTCTCTGATATAACTAGCATAGTTTTTTTTGGCTCAAGAATATTGGATATATAATTGTCCATATTGATGCCTGCAACTTTTTTGAGTATTCTTTTTCCTGCAACCATTTGAATTTGAATTTAAGCTGAAAACATCTGATTATTTATTATCTGTCCCCTGATGAACCAGTTTTTATGGACACCTGGGAAACGCATCGGGACAAGCTACAAAAGGACAAGTTATTATTATTATTATTTCCGTTGACAGGGGTAAATTAGGCGTCAGTGAGAGCTTAGCCACTGAGAGGTGGGGTCGCCCCTTTCAGGGTGGGTGCTCTGCCTGTAGGCAGGGGTACATTGAAGGACACACTAGGGATTTTCCCCCCTCCCCCTGTCCTGACTTCACCTCTCATTTACCTTATGGCCAGGTCCACGGTCTTCAAACTGTAAGTTGCCGTAATTTTCTTTATCGGATTGTATTATCCTGGATACGTCCTATGTATGGCTTTGTTAAAATATCTGATTTATTATTAATTTCATCTATATGGGGTATTATTTTAGCAATCGATCGTAAAAGTTACATCATTTTTCCTCTGTGATATTCTCTTCTAACCCTATCGCACATTTTTGGGGGTTAGCGGTTAGGCCAAAGGGAGTCCACTACAGCCTGCACTTTGGGTAGGTGACTTTCCCAGTCAGTATTCTGGATGACAATATCGTTCAGGTAAGCCGAAACGTACCGACGATGTGGACGAAGCACAATGTCCATTAGTTGCTGAGGGCGCCATTCACACCAAAGGGTAAGACCTTATATTGATATAGCCCCCCCAGGAGTGATGAAGGCAGTTTCCTCTTTGGCAGCTTCTGTTAAGGGCACCTGCCAGTACCCTTTTGTGAGGTCCAAAACAGAAAAATACCGGGCTTGTCCTAACCTCTAGATAGGGATACGCATCAAATTTGGAAACCTTGTTAATTTTTCGAAAGTCATTACAAAACCGCAACGTCTCGCCTGGCTTGGGTATCAATACTATAGGACTGGCCCACTCACTTTTTGACTCCATAATGAAGTCTAACTGCAACATTAGCTGCCCCTCCTCCAATATGGCTTGTCGCCAAGCCTCGGTTACTCAATGTGGTTTTAATCAGACTTTTGCCTGAGGCTCAGTGACAATGTCATGCTGGATTATGGAAGTGCGTCCAGGGAGGTCCGAGAACACATCCGTGTTGCGACTAACAAACTCCCTGGCCTCCTAAGTCTGTTTAGAAGAGAGGCTGTCAGCAATTTTTACTGTGGCAGCCACCTCTTCTGCATCAGACAGAGGGGCCGGTACCTCTTCTCCTAGAAAACCCGGCTGCGGGCTGTCTTCTGTACAGGTTTCCCTATCTTTCCATGGTTTGAGTAAATTCACATGGTAAACCTGCTCCGGCTTTCGCCTCCCTGGTTGGTGTTCCTTGTAGTTTACATCTCCAATTTTCTCGAGTACCTCGTAAAGCCCCTGCCACCTAGCTAGGAACTTACTGTCCATGGTCAGCACCAGAACCAAAACCCGATCACCCGGGTTTGCCGATTTTAGATGCGACTCTGGGCTCGCTGAGCTGCCTCAATATTCTCCCTGACAAGTGGCAGCACTGTCTCTATCCGATCTTGCATCTGGGTAACGTACTCAATGACACTTTTATGTGGAGTAGGTTGTTGATCCCACGCCTCTTTGGCCAAGTCCAAGAGACCGCGAGGGTGTCTGCCATATAGCAGTTCGAAGGGCGAGAACCCAGTAGAGGCCTGGGGTACCTCTCGCACTTCGAACATGAGATAGGGTAGAAGGAGGTCCCAGTCCTTACCATCTTTAGACACTACCTTTTTCAACATATTTTTTAATATACCAGACTGTCACTTTGCGGATGGTAAACGGACATCCGTAGTTGTTTTATGTGCAGCAACTTACATAGTTCCCTCATCACCTTGGACATAAAAGGGGTCCCTTGGTCGGTCAGAACCTCTTTAGGTAGTCCTACTTGGGAAAACATCTCCATTAACTCCTTAGCTATGAGTGTACCTCCGGGTACTGAGTGGCATAGTCTAGAAAGACTAAGATGTGTTGATGCCCTCTGGCGGACTTCGGTACTAGGCCTATAAGGTCCATAGCTATTCGGTCAAATGGTACTTTGATAATCGAGAGAGGTATTAGGAGACTACGGAAATGTGGCTGGGGGCTAGTTATCTGGCAGGTCGGGCAAGACTTACAAAACTCTTCCACTTCTTTGAATATGCTGGGCCAGTAAAACCACTGTAGAATATGATTCTGAGTTTTCTGCAGCCCCAGGTAACCCCCGAGAACGTGTTGGTGGGCTAGCTCTAACACAAGCTTGCGATAAGCCTTAGGGACCACCAACTGTTCAATAGGCTCAGCCCATAGTTGGTTTACCTGATGCAACATATCTTGATGAACCACAAAACGGGGAAACACTGACTCTGCCCCAGGTTGTTGTGGTTCACATTAACACATTTTCCCATGCGCGGGATAGAATTGGGTCCCGACGTTGGGCGGTAGCCAAATTATCCCCGGAGACATTGAGGTCTGCCAATTCAGGACCTGACAGCAAATCCTCCACGTCTCCCACCATCACACTTAGCAGGGTTGCCTCCCCCTCTTCCACCGAAGTGGCGGTCACCCCTACCACTGGCCCTTGGTCTCAAGTTCCCAGGGTTCTGGTCTCCCCCCTGAGCCGGGCCACTCTGCTAAGGTAACCTCTGTCTCATGGGTATCAGTAACTCTCATAGCAGGCTACAGTGCTAGGAAGTCCGGCAAGTCTCTCCCTATTATAAGTTCGTAGTGTAAATTTGGGGTAACTGCCACTTCGTGAGTCCATCTGCCAGCCCCTATGGTTAGAGACACCTGGACGGTGGGATAGTCTCTTAAGTCTCCATAGATACACATGACCCCGACTTTCTGGCCAGCATACGCTGCTGACCGTACCAGGGGAGCCCTTACTAGGGACACCAGACTCCCTGAGTCCAGCAGAGCCTCCTGTGGAGTGTCTCCTACCTCCAGGGTTTTTGGGGTACCTGCTGCACACAGCTTCCTGGCATATAGTGACTGACGGTAGCCATATTTAGTATCCATGGGTTCCACCTAATGGGGACAGTCAGCTCTTACATGGACAAGCTCCTGACACCGCCAGCAGACTATCGGAACCAGCTCCGTAGAGGGTATACCCTGGGTGGGTTTGGCTGGTACAAGTCGCCAGGTCTGGGATGGAGATTTACGGGGTTTAACTGCCCCCCTCCCAAAGGAACCCCCTGTAACAGTCTTAGTAGCCTCGTAGTGGTCCACCAGGTCTACCATTTTTAGGGGGTTGCCAGGAGACACCTGGCCAATCCAGTGCTGGAGAGGGGGTTGCAGAGCCCTCCATAACATATCAGCCAATAGTCTATCCATCATAGCCGTGGGACTCAGCACATCAGGCATTAGCCACATTTGCAAGAGGTGGAGTAAGTCATAATACTGAGTCCTCGCAGGCTCAGCTGACTTAAACTCCCACTGATGTACCCGCTGGGACTGGACCAACACATTCACCCCCAGTCTTGCCAATATCTCACCCTTTACTTATTGGTAGTCGGCCACTTGATTGTCCGTCAAGTTGAAATACAGCTGTTGGGAATTGGATGCAAGGAATGGTGCGACGACCTCAGCCTACTGGTCACGGGGTAGACTTTCCCTGATGGCCACTTTCTCATACATTGCCAGGTAGGTTTTGATGTTGTCTGCGGGAGCCATCTTAGGAATCGCGGCATGGACTGCTTTCCAGGCATCGTGGACGCTCGGGGTTGCTCCTGCTGACTGCAAAGTCATCACGTGTTGTAGCAGCAACTGGTTAGTCTTCTGCTGCTGCTTATTAGCCTCGTGTTGCTGCAGGTTTGTCTCTCGCTGCTGCAGATTAGCCTCCATGAGGGCCTTCACAACATCCTCTATTTTGTCATGGGGCACTGGTTGTAATACAGCTGGTATAATGTACGACATACAACCATGCCTGAAAAATGCAGAAACCAAAAATATCGGCGTTCATGCCAGCCTCACTGCCCTTGCCCGCATCCTCCACCAAATGTGAGGTTTCGCTCTGGTAGATAGGGTAAGCGGGTGGAGTACAGAGGCAAAATACAAGTTCTTAACTCAAAACGTCAGTATTTATTCACACTTGAGGCAATTGCACAAAACAGCATGCAACTTTGCAGTCTTTGTGTTAATTCACACACAATGGAAAGTTCATATAATACAAGTCACCTTGCTAGCAGTTCTACCTCCAGTAGTCCACAGCAGGCTTTAGGGGGCCTTTTCCCCCAGCATGCGGCTCTCATCCCTCCAGCACAGCACAAAACCACAGATCCCAAACACAAAGACATATCTGCTGAGCCCAGCTGCCTATTTAAGGACAGCAAGGTGGACCGTGGGGAGTAGTCACCTATCCAGCACTTTGACTACTTCCAGTAAGAGCTGTCCCAGATCAGCTATTTACAGCCATACTAGCTAGCAAAGTGTCAAACAGCAACTTCTGCAGACACAGAAAACTGGATCTTACTCCACCGAGGCCAGGAACCTCGGTGACACATACCTATCATCTACGATTATTTCTTGTACCTTCTTACAATAGGTATAGGCCGTATATAGGTTACAATAGGTATAGGCTGTATATAGGTTTAGACTGTATATAGGTATAGTCTGTATATAGGTGTATCTATCTATCTATCTATCTATCTATCCCACAGGGGTTATATTGTCCGGCATGGTGTAACCTCCATACATTTTCTGTACAGTATACATTATCATCCCTGTACCATGCTGTACAATATACATTCTAATCCATACACCATGCCGTTCAATATATAGTATAACACCTACACTGTAGGGTTATGTTGTATATTGTACGGCATGGTGTATGGATTAGAATGTACGGCATGGTGCAGGAATTATAATGTAAATTGTGCAGCATGGTATATGGATTATACTGTATATTTTACTGTATGGTGTATTGATTATAATGTATATTGTACTCCATGCTGTATGGATTATACTGTATATTTTACTGTATGGTGCATGGATTATAATATATACTGTACAGCATGGTGCAGGTATTATAATGTATACTGTACAGCAGTGCAGGGATTATAATATATATTATACGGCCTGGTGCAGGGATTATACTGTTTATTATACAGCATGGTGTCGGGATTATAATGTATATTACACAGCATGGTGTAGGGGTTATACTGTATATAGTATAGCATGGTATATGAACTATACTATATATTGTACGTCATGGTGCAGGGATTATAATGTATGCTGTACAGCATGGTGTAGGGATTATACTGTATATTACACAGCATGGTCTAGGGATTATACTGTATATTACACAGCATGGTGCAGGGATTATACTGTATTGTACAGGATGGTGCAGGGGTTACACTGTATGCTCTTTGATGTGACAATTATCTTAGGTTTTCCTATCACCCTCCTTTGATGGCGCTGTGCCCAGCTCTGAGCCGACCCCATTCAGCAGCTGCCAAGGCTTGGAGGGAACACTGCTAGTCATTTGTGCAGTCTGGCATGAGTCTCCCACTCCAAGCGCTGGTCCCTAACTGCAGCACACCAGGGGCTCTGACTGCTCTCTCGAACCTTCTAGTGGGAGGGGTGAACTGGAACCTTCTAGTGGGAGGGATAGAGTGGAGGAACTCAGCACAAACAATTACAAAGTTACCACTTCCGTCTGTTATAGACTTACATTAAAACTTCAATGATACTCAAGTTTCCAGACTTAACAACATAGCTAAAACCAGACATTCAAAAGGTCAGTCTGTCTGGTTTTGGTGGTAAATAAGTCTGGCCTTTTCCCTCCAAAACATGCTCTTCTTTAAACCCTATGGCAGCTTCTATTCAAAGTCCCAAAAGTCTCTCGTTATTCATTAACCCTTTCCACGGAGCCTTGCAAATAAAGTGCAGATGAACAGGATATAAATCACAGCATACATATTAAATGCAGTTACATTGTATTAAACAATAGAAGTCAATGCAAGTAAACCCTTTAAAGTGAAATAAAGCAAAAGGTTTGTATAGGGTAAATAGGCAAATGCCCACAAATGTCTAGACTTCAAAGTACCCCTGCTCCAGGGCATTACAGCTGCATACCTAAAAAATGGCATTACTATTTTATCACCTCTCTGCTTTCTACGCACACTCATGTAAGTTGAGAGACTTTATTGAACCAAAAGACAGAATACATTGGGGGTCATTTACTAAGATTGGCATTTTAGATGTCTTAATATCCCCTAATAGCTGGTGGTGGATCCACCCCGGGTTATGTAGAGGCGCTGGCCTTCAGCGGATCCATCCCTGCTTCTAAATGTAAGACAGCTTCCTAGTTGTCTTACATTTAGACCATCTCCTTCCCCCCCACGCTACGCCCACTTTTTTAGACCTTTGCGCTGCAATCTGAGCCAGAAATACACGTAATATAGGCATATTTCTGTTTAGTAACTGACCCCCTCTGTGCCTAGAGACTTTTGCCTAAGAGACTAGGAGAAAAATCTGCTTGCTTGAGACTAGTTGCTACAGAGTGCTGTGGTATAAAATCCTGCCGGATCTCTGAATGCTAGTGTGAAACTAGCCTTGGGCTACAGTGTCTGGGTGCGACTATAACCTCAGGGCTCCTAATAGTTATGCCCTTGGCAATAGGAGATAAATTGTTTAGTGGGTAACCTTTCTTATCAAAATGTATGTTGGTCAGTTCTGCTTTTGAGACACTAAATACGTTGCACAATCGTATTGCCTCACAAATGATGACTAGATTACTAAAGAAGCTTGTAAATAGCTTCATACTTTTTTTGTAAATTAGTTTATGTGGTATTTTGAACCTGTTCATATAGCTTTATGATTGAATTAACAGCTTCCAGTATTTAATGTCTACTGCAACGTATTGTATAGTGCTCAAGTCTGAACTGGCTGGGATTCATTGTGGAGACTCCAAGTCCAGGCATTCTGCCAATAATGACATGAGGAAAGTATAGTACGGCATGACTTTATGTTAACCTATGGTTGCCAAAACATTGCACAAACATTACTGTGACAAAAAAAAAGTATCATAGCAGTAAACTCCTATTGAGTTTTCGATAGAGACCATCTTAGGCCAGTTTGACTGACTGCATTTTGTATGTAGGAAGGAGGTAATTCAAATGTAACCATCTACTTTATGTTAGTGTCAAAAGAATATGAGAATTATTTGTTTTTAGTGATGTTTCTTTGGTTTCCGAAACGTAGTTAAAGGATTATTCCTATCTCATAAAGTAATGTTATATCACTTTATGACAGGCGGGATGTCCAACCTCTAGAACCCCACAGATTCAAACAATTTGTTGCTACTGCAGTCTTTACCTGACCACTTGCTGTGTAAATAAACTGCAGCACCATTCAAGGGCATGGTACCAGGTGCAGTTTCCTGCACAGCCAGGTGGCAAGGAGGGCACTGTGCAGGGAAAAACAGTGAAGGGGACGCGGTACTGAAACAGCACTACATCTGCTTTAATATCATTATCAAGTAGATGGAGTAGAACAAAGAAGATGGATCAAAATGTCGGAAGAATCCACAGAAAGAAGTAATTGGGAAGTAAAGGATAGGTATAAAGGAAATACTAACATGGTAGACACACATATTGCTATAGAGTAGGGATGGCTAACCTCCGGCACTCCAGCTGTGGTGAAACTATGAGTCCCAAACAGGGCCGGTTTTAGACAAAATATGGCCCTGGGCAAAATTAAAATTGGGGCCCCAAATTCTGTAGTGCTGCACCAATGTCATATACAGTCAATTCAGAAAAATATAAAATGGAACTCAGAAATAACTAAATGATACAGTCACTACAAATGTGAAGAGGCGAAGGAGCACTCAGAGGGTTAATCAGAGGGTTAATAGCAGGATGGAAGATAAATAATGTACCATAAATGGGTGTTTATAACATAATGGTCTTCAGTTGTATCTTAAAAAAAGACTCAACAGACCCACATAAAAGCCAACTGGTAGCCTCAAGGGACCTGCAGCTTTCTACCGATTTCTGCTTCTCTATGACCATTTTTAACAGATAAAGATCCAATTTACGGTCATAAAGTTTTTAACCTCTTTAATATTGTCTTGTAATGAAAAAAGTGTTTGGGCTGATCTCAGGACAATGTGCTGTCTGAGTGTAGAACACTGACGTATTAAAGTCAATGGTCCAATTCACGTGTCAGATTTTTTTTGCATGGACCATCGATCAGTTCAGATAAAATGGCAACATGCACTTTTTTGGTCTGACTTTCACCCAGTCAAGTCAAAAGGACAGAACAAGGACGCTATCGGTGTGCAGTCTGTTTTTCATGGACGGATGGTTGCTAGGAAACGCTTGGTGGGCATTTTTCAGTTTTTTTTTTGGACAGACGTGAAAGATTGATTCTCTCACGTCTGAGACCAGATTGATTCACCGCAGATGGAAAATTGTCCATTTTTAGCAGTCAGCTCATGGAGTATATCTCATCTGAATGACAGCTTGGTATTGATCTACTATAAAAAGAGTTTATATAATTTTGATTTTTTTCCTAAGGGTACTGGAATAATATCCTGGCAGAAAAGACAAGAACTCTGTGAGATCCTGAAATGGATATGAAGTGGGAAGATGAAGCAGAGGGCAAGATGGAACATCTGTATTCCTGACAATAATTACATAAACATGTTTTCTCAGAGAGAAAAGGATCTGACTCACTGTCTTTCTTGATTCGGCTATCTGAGTGATGATACATAGATGGACACAGTCAGCATTTGAGGGCAACTATGGTCCTAATCCAGGACCTTAAAGGGAATCTGTCACGTTGATTATGCAGTGCAATGTGCAGGCAGCATGTTACAGAGCAGGAGGAGCTGAGCAGATTGATATTTACATAGCTTTGTAGGACATGATTCAGTATAACTTGTATTTCATTCATTTAAAATGTCTGCTCATTCTTGGCTAAGGAGTCGAGTGGGCGGTCTTATGAATGGTTGACAGCTATCTCTAGGGCGAGATGTCACATGACTATTACATTCAGAGATATTACAGGGATATTCTCCCATCGATGCAATTCTGGAGAAATCAAGAACAAATTCTAACGAAAGTAGCCGAATAATTATGGTGTGAAAATCACTTTTGGCTAAATCTTATGGATTTGTTTTTTTTATTACCTGAAACATAAAAAACATGAATTATTATTGTACATTCACCTCTGTGACAGATTTTGTCAAAAATTCCTGAGAAAATAGTCCTACTTTCTATTTTGTCTGGTAAAATGTTGGACTCCCTAACAGAAACTCGACAGACCCCATTATAGTCAATGGCATCCATCCGGCAATGATAGTTTCAGCTATGTGCCGTGTCCTACATTTTTGTTATTTTTGTTGTTCTGCTTCTATAATGGAGCAGAGCAGTGGAAGTAAGAGGTGTTGAGCCATGTTCACCGTCCACATGAGAATTTTTATTTCGTACCAAAAATGGGAGTGGATCTTGTCTTGCAATGTGATTAGTTTCTATTTTTTGGATAGTCTTTATATAGACTATTCATTCTGCTTTCTGAAGGATTTTTAATGGACTATAGTTGGTCCTTTTGCTGCCTCCTGTTTTATTTGAACAGCCTCCACTTTAACTTATAAATTTAATATATATTTCCAAATATGAATAAGACCTCTTTTACACAGTTTTGGTGATACACCCAAAAAAAAATTCTTGGAAGATTTCTACAAAATTTTGGAACAGATCAGTTGGATTTTGTATTCATTCAGCTGAACGACCATTTGTAGGCTCAGGAAATTATATGAGATGAGAAGGCCCCAATGGTGTTTGATGTATTTGCTGTCAGGGATAGTGTAGGCCCTCAAGTTCCTCCACACCAAACTCAAATCATGTCTTTATGAACATAGTTTTGTGAACAGGGGCAAGGTCATGCTGGAATATAAAGTGTTACAATGTTGGAAGCTTAAATTTTATATGGTCTGCTTTCAGTTTCAGAAAAATATCTAATAGACCATTGGTGGTATTTCTGCTCCCTTATGTTCTTGCATTTAGATGATGCACCAAACAACTGCTTAAAAATCATCAACTTGACACAAGCACTTTTAGGTACATCTAAAGCATTGTGCTCTTAGAGAAAGAACCACCTACTATCAAAAAAGGCCACCAACAAAAATGATGAATAGAAATGTATGGTACTGTATAAAGTATGGTTTCTTGTGAGCTGTTTAAGCATTCACCAGAGGACAATAAAAGATGTTTCTCAATAGAGTTCTGTGGAAACCTGAAGTTCCTTGTAAGCCAGTTAAACATTCCCTAGAAGACAATAAGAGATGCCCTTGTGACAGTAAGGATGAATGGGAGCAGCTCTTAAAATATTGCCTTTCTTTTGGCCTTTCCCACAAATTCCACATAAAAGGGAATAACCACTATCTAGGGCTTCATTACCCAAGAGACTGCCAAAAAACAAAAGGAAGCCTTCTGTTTCCTATGTATTAGGACAAACGTCACAAGAGATGACCTCATCTTAGCTTCCTCCAGCCCTGAGGAATATAGTGACTTTTATGGAAAGCTGAGCTGTTAAACGCCAAGAGAAGCCTAGAACAACAACATAAGTAATCAGTGCGGGAGATCATATCTTTGGAGTTATGAACAGTACGGTTTCTATCAAACTGGTTATAGTTTGGCAAAGATAGAAACAGTAAAATTTTGACCTTAACCCTTTGCTGGAGAGACGCTGTCCGGTGGGATTTGCTTAGTCGTAAGGAAGATATTTCATAATGTATGCAAAACATTATACTGTGTAAAACTATCCGTGTGGGTAGGCAGCACTGAATACGTTTCCATGCTACAGAAAGCAGTGTGCTGGCTGTATTAATGCCTTTTAAACAACACTGCAATGATAAATCTATGATTTTGGCAACACCTTGTTATTGTGTTTGTGAAATTGTAATGAAAAAAAAGGCGAGTGTAACGCTGGTGTTACTCATTGCTATGATACACCCAATAATGAGAGAATCTTTCAGCATTGGTACGACTTCAGACACATACTCTACATTGCGCACACGAGCTTGGCATCGGACAAAGTTCATATAAAGAACAATCATTGCAGTATGTTGATCAGCAATAAACAGTAAGGGTGTGCCTATATAGTCAGCTTAAAGGGGTTGTCCAGGATTTTGATACTGGTGGCCCAGCCTCGGGATAGACAATTCATCTCAGATCAGGGGGGGGGGTCTGACTCCCCACACCCCACTGATCAGCTGTTACGTTGTAGGGAGACATACTGGAATTACTCATATCTGTCCACAGTGTAGTGGGGGGAGCAGGTAACTGCAGTGCTACTCCCATTAAAGTGATTGCTACAGTAACCAGGTCTGTCCACTACGCAATTGACGGTGCTGTGTAGTTCCGGAGCCAACATCTGGTAAAAGTATAATTTTATATATATTTTTTTAGTAATTATATATTTATTTTGTGCCATACATTTTATTTTTTACAATTAGTTACAATTGTACAATTCGTTTACAATTAATTGCAGAAGGTTGAGGACAATAAAGGCCGTCATTAGACTGAGGTAGTAAAGGTAACATGCATATGGCTTTAGACTTTATTGTATGTGGTTAGGATTAGTTGCTTCTGGCACAGGCCGCACTACCTCACACCTTTAGTCATTTAGAAAGATTGCCAGAACCTATAGAAAGACTCATTTAGGACCACCATTCTAACAACCACCTTCTATATGCAGCATTTGGGAAAACCCTACTCTGTGAAATGCCTAAGAACTGTGCATATTGCTTGTATTTCTATTGCAACCCCCATCATCTATTCAGTTATATTTATTATAATTAAAATGGCCTGGCCATTCGTCTTCATGTCCCGATCCAGGGTCCCTGTTTTCCTGCCTTATACCCTGCTAACCAGTCACCAAACATCAAGGGTACCCTAGCCACCACCAGACAGGAGATCCCGGAAGTCCAGGATGTGCCCCAAGGGGAAGAAGGGTTGCACCCTCTATTCACTACCCACACAGCCGTTGGGGGGGGGGGGCGCTGAAGCTGGGATTATACACTGTGAGGACTTAGACCACCCTCATTGCCCTACCTCTGTGGGCCGGCATGCTGCATATACATGTTCTGTATACACAGAAAGTAAGCCCTCAGAATCCTTTCCTCTGGAGGGTCCAAGGATAGTCAGTCTGACACTGCTTACACTTTCCAGGAGATCCCATTAGGGTGAATTCTGACATAGTGAACTGTTGCGGATTCACAGTGGGGATTCAATGCATTTGCCATGGAAAGAATGAAACCCAATGGCAAAAGTATCCACATGTAATACATACTGTATTGTGACATCTGGCCACTTTTCTAATGTCATATTATTCAAATAATACAATTAGTACTAAAAATATCATCAATACATAAATTTTTTGCTCTAAGATCTACAAGGTTCAGATATTATAGACAGTGAAAAATATACTTTTCATTATCTGATTGGTTGGGGGTAGAACTGGCTGAGCACATTTCCCTCTAGGTTTTGTAATGATTAAGCAAGGATGATGCTGAGAAATCGGAAGTCCATGCATTAATCCTATAAGGATTCTGTGTCTTTTAGACTCTGCAGTCCCATGACCTCTTCAACTTATCACTTGCCCTACTGTCTGCTCTACCAGACTAAAACGACCACCAAAAGTTCACATGGAGTTCATGGGATGAGTTGTGGATACAGCTGGTGGAATAATGAAACCTACCCAGGTATTTACTGGCATCCAGAACAAATCTTCTGCATTTCTACTATTACAGGCCTCGTACACACTTCCCCTAAGAAATATGTCAAAGGTAATCTCACAACTCATACATCTCTTCACCAACACGTTATTCAGAGAGATGACAGGGAAACAAAGAGACTTTTATGAGGAAGTTGACTGGCTGACTAAATGCCCTCAGTGCATTGTTTGACTCCTGGGTTAGTACCTTATAGCCTTAGATGTCTTGCTTCATTTGGATTTCTTGTGTCAGAGACCATCATTTGTATTGTGTACATTTCTCCTTGGGGCCTTTTTTTTATAGTTTTCCCAAAACTTCAATATTTTCTAAAATTTTCTCCTATTGCTTTGGCTCTTGTAGACTCCAAACTAACAGTGATTAAGGTATATAAAATAAATGCAAATACATCTTTAAATAAGCTAATAAATTTGGAGCCATTCAGACACCACCCTGATTGTATTGCCAGATCGATAAGTATTTCTCAATATTCCATGTATTTCTCAACATTGAAGACACCACTAATCCTGACTAGAGTTGAGCGAACACCTGGATGTTCGGGTTCGAGAAGTTCGGCCGAACATCCCGGAAATGTTCGGGTTCGGGATCCGAACCCGATCCGAACTTCGTCCCGAACCCGAACCCCATTGAAGTCAATGGGGACCCGAACTTTTCGGCACTAAAAAGGCTGTAAAACAGCCCAGGAAAGAGCTAGAGGGCTGCAAAAGGCAGCAACATGTAGGTAAATCCCCTGCAAACAAATGTGGATAGGGAAATGAATTAAAATAAAAATTAAATAAATAAAAATTAACCAAAATCAATTGGAGAGAGGTTCCATAGCAGAGAATCTGGCTTCCCGTCACCCACCACTGGAACAGTCCATTCTCAGATATTTAGGCCCCGGCACCCAGGCAGAGGAGAGAGGTCCCGTAACAGAGAATCTGTCTTCATGTCAGCAGAGAATCAGTCTGCATGTCATAGCAGAGAATCAGGCTTCACGTCAGCCACCAGTGCAACAGTCCATTGTCATATATTTAGGCCCAGCACCCAGGCAGAGGAGAGAGGTCCCGTAACAGAGGATCTGTCTTCATGTCAGCAGAGAATTAGTCTGCATGTCATAGCAGAGAATGAGGCTTCACGTCAGCCACCACTGCAACAGTCCATTGGCATATATTTAGGCCCAGCACACACACAGGCAGAGGAGAGAGGTCCCGTACCAGAGAATCTGGCTTCATGTCAGCAGAGAATCAGTCTGCATGTCATAGCAGAGAATGAGGCTTCACGTCAGCCACCACTGCAACAGTCCATTGGCATATATTTAGGCCCAGCACCCAGGCAGAGGAGGGAGGTCCCGTAACAGAGAATCTGTCTTCATGTCAGCAGAGAATTAGTCTGCATGTCATAGCAGAGAATGAGGCTTCACGTCAGCCACCACTGCAACAGTCCATTGGCATATATTTAGGCCCAGCACACACACAGGCAGAGGAGAGAGGTCCCGTAACAGAGGATCTGGCTTCATGTCAGCAGAGAATCAGTCTGCATGTCATAGCAGAGAATCAGGCTTCACGTCAGCCACCACTGCAACAGTCCATTGTCATAAATTTAGGCCCAGCACCCAGGCAGAGGAGAGAGGTCCCGTAACAGAGAATCTGGCTTCATGTCAGCAGAGAATCAGTCTTCATATCATAGCAGAGAATCAGGCTTCACGTCACCCACCACTGTAAGAGTCAATTTTCATAATTTAGGCCCAGAACCCAGGCAGAGGAGATAGGTCCCGTAACAGAGAATCTGGCTTCATGTCAGCAGAGAATCAGTCTTCATATCATAGCAGAGAATCAGGCTTCACGTCACCCACCACTGTAAGAGTCAATTTTCATAAATTTAGGCCCAGAACCCAGGCAGAGGAGAAAGGTCCCGTAACAGACAATCTGGCTTCATGTCAGCAGAGAATCAGTCTTCATATCATA
Organism: Bufo gargarizans; assembly: GCF_014858855.1. Classification (NCBI taxonomy): domain Eukaryota; kingdom Metazoa; phylum Chordata; class Amphibia; order Anura; family Bufonidae; genus Bufo; species Bufo gargarizans. The sequence continues at coordinate 73,738,206 of NC_058089.1, forward strand.
GCAGAGAATCAGGCTTCACGTCACCCACCACTGCAACAGTCCATTGGCATATATTTAGGCCTAGCACACAGGCAGAGCAGAGAGGTCCCGTAACAGACAATCTGGCTTCATGACAGCAGAGAATCAGTCTGCATGTCATAGCAGAGAATCAGGCTTCACGTCAGCCACCACTGCAACAGTCCATTGTCATAAATTTAGGCCCAGCACCCAGGCAGAGGAGAGAGCTCCCGTAACAGAGGATCTGGCTTCATGTCAGCAGAGAATCAGTCTGCATGTCATAGCAGAGAATGAGGCTTCACGTCAGCCACCACTGCAACAGTCCATTGTCATATATTTAGGCCCAGCACCCAGGCAGAGGAGAGAGGTCCCGTAACAGAGTATCTGGCTTCATGTCAGCAGAGAATCAGTCTGCATGTCATAGCAGAGAATGAGGCTTCACGTCAGCCACCACTGCAACAGTCCATTGTCATAATTTAGGCCCAGCACCCAGGCAGAGGAGAGAGGTCCCGTAACAGAGGATCTGGCTTCATGTCAGCAGAGAATCAGTCTGCATGTCATAGCAGAGAATGAGGCTTCACGTCAGCCACCACTGCAACAGTCCATTGGCATAATTTAGGCCCAGCACCCAGGCAGAGGAGAGAGGTCCCGTAACAGACAATCTGGCTTCATGTCAGCAGAGAATTAGTCTGCATGTCATAGCAGAGAATGAGGCTTCACGTCAGCCACCACTGCAACAGTCCATTGGCATATATTTAGGCCCTAGCACACAGGCAGAGGAGAGAGGTCCCGTAACAGACAATCTGGCTTCATGTCAGCAGAGAATCAGTCTGCATGTCATAGCAGAGAATGAGGCTTCACGTCACCCACCACTGCAACAGTCCATTGGCATATATTTAGGCCTAGCACACAGGCAGAGCAGAGAGGTCCCGTAACAGACAATCTGGCTTCATGACAGCAGAGAATCAGTCTGCATGTCATAGCAGAGAATGAGGCTTCACGTCACCCACCACTGCAACAGTCCATTGGCATATATTTAGGCCTAGCACACAGGCAGAGCAGAGAGGTCCCGTAACAGACAATCTGGCTTCATGTCAGCAGAGAATCAGTCTGCATGTCATAGCAGAGAATCAGGCTTCACGTCAGCCACCACTGCAACAGTCCATTGGCATATATTTAGGCCTAGCACACAGGCAGAGGAGAGAGGTCCCGTAACAGACAATCTGGCTTCATGTCAGCAGAGAATCAGTCTGCATGTCATAGCAGAGAATGAGGCTTCACGTCACCCACCACTGCAACAGTCCATTGGCATATATTTAGGCCTAGCACACAGGCAGAGCAGAGAGGTCCCGTAACAGACAATCTGGCTTCATGTCAGCAGAGAATCAGTCTGCATGTCATAGCAGAGAATGAGGCTTCACGTCAGCCACCACTGCAACAGTCCATTGGCATATATTTAGGCCTAGCACACAGGCAGAGCAGAGAGGTCCCGTAACAGACAATCTGGCTTCATGTCAGCAGAGAATCAGTCTGCATGTCATAGCAGAGAATCAGGCTTCACGTCAGCCACCACTGCAACAGTCCATTGTCATAAATTTAGGCCCAGCACCCAGGCAGAGGAGAGAGGTCCCGTAACAGACAATCTGGCTTCATGTCAGCAGAGAATTAGTCTGCATGTCATAGCAGAGAATCAGGCTTCATGTCAGCCACCACTGCAACAGTCCATTGGCATATATTTAGGCCTAGCACACAGGCAGAGGAGAGGTTCATTCAACTTTGGGTAGCATCGCAATATAATGGTAAAATGAAAATAAAAATAGGATTGAATGAGGAAGTGCCCTGGAGTCCAATAATATATGGTTATGGGGAGGTAGTTAATGTCTAATCTGGACAAGGGACGGACAGGTCCTGTGGGATCCATGCCTGGTTCATTTTTATGAACGTCAGCTTGTCCACATTGGCTGTAGACAGGCGGCTGCGTTTGTCTGTAATGACGCCCCCTGCCGTGCTGAATACACGTTCAGACAAAACGCTGGCTGCCGGGCAGGCCAGCACCTCCAAGGCATAAAAGGCTAGCTCTGGCCACGTGGACAATTTAGAGACCCAGAAGTTGAATGGGGCCGAACCATCAGTCAGTACGTGGAGGGGTGTGCACACGTACTGTTCCACCATGTTAGTGAAATGTTGCCTCCTGCTAACACGTTGCGTATCAGGTGGTGGTGCAGTTAGCTGTGGCGTGTTGACAAAAGTTTTCCACATCTCTGCCATGCTAACCCTGCCCTCAGAGGAGCTGGCCGTGACACAGCTGCCTTGGCGACCTCTTGCTCCTCCTCTGCCTTGGCCTTGGGCTTCCACTTGTTCCCCTGTGACATTTGGGAATGCTCTCAGTAGCGCGTCTACCAACGTGCGCTTGTACTCGCGCATCTTCCTATCACGCTCCAGTGCAGGAAGTAAGGTGGGCACATTGTCTTTGTAGCGTGGATCCAGCAGGGTGGCAACCCAGTAGTCCGCACAGGTTAAAATGTGGGCAACTCTGCTGTCGTTGCGCAGGCACTGCAGCATGTAGTCGCTCATGTGTGCCAGGCTGCCCAGGGATAAGGACAAGCTGTCCTCTGTGGGAGGCGTATCGTCATCGTCCTGCCTTTCCCCCCAGCCACGCACCAGTGATGGACCCGAGCTGCGTTGGGTGCCACCCCGCTGTGACCATGCTTCATCCTCATCCTCCTCCACCTCCTCCTCATCCTCGTCCTCCTCGTCCTCCAGTAGTGGGCCCTGGCTGGCCACATTTGTACCTGGCCTCTGCTGTTGCCAAAAACCTCCCTCTGAGTCACTTCGAAGAGACTGGCCTGAAAGTGCTAAAAATGACCCCTCTTCCTCCTCCTCCTCCTCCTCCTGGGCCACCTCCTCTTCCATCATCGCCCTAAGTGTTTTCTCAAGGAGACATAGAAGTGGTATTGTAACGCTGATAACGGTGTCATCGCCACTGGCCATGTTGGTGGAGTACTCGAAACAGCGCAACAGGGCACACAGGTCTCGCATGGAGGCCCAGTCATTGGTGGTGAAGTGGTGCTGTTCTGTAGTGCGACTGACCCGTGCGTGCTGCAGCTGAAACTCCACTATGGCCTGCTGCTGCTCGCACAGTCTGTCCAGCATGTGCAAGGTGGAGTTCCACCTGGTGGGCACGTCGCATATGAGGCGGTGAGCGGGAAGGCCGAAGTTACGCTGTAGCGCAGACAGGCGAGCAGCAGCAGGATGTGAACGCCGGAAGCGCGAACAGACGGCCCGCACTTTATGCAGCAGCTCTGACATGTCGGGGTAGTTGTGAATGAACTTCTGCACCACCAAATTCAGCACATGCGCCAAGCAAGGGATGTGCGTCAAATTGGCTAGTCCCAGAGCTGCAACGAGATTTCGCCCATTATCACACACCACCAGGCCGGGCTTGAGGCTCACCGGCAGCAACCACTCGTCGGTCTGTTGTTCTATACCCCGCCACAACTCCTGTGCGGTGTGGGGCCTGTCCCCCAAACATATGAGTTTCAGAATGGCCTGCTGACGTTTACCCCGGGCTGTGCTGAAGTTGGTGGTGAAGGTGTGTGGCTGACTGGATGAGCAGGTGGAAGAAGAGGAGGAGGAAGCCGAGAAGGAGGAGGTGGCAACAGGAGGCAAAGAATGTTGCCCTGCGATCCTTGGCGGCGGAAGGACGTGCGCCAAACAGCTCTCCGCCTGGGGCCCAGCTGCCACTACATTTACCCAGTGTGCAGTTAGGGAGATATAGCGTCCCTGGCCGTGCTTACTGGTCCACGTATCTGTGGTTAGGTGGACCTTGCCACAGATGGCGTTGCGCAGTGCACACTTGATTTTATCGGATACTTGGTTGTGCAGGGAAGGCACGGCTCTCTTGGAGAAGTAGTGCCGGCTGGGAACAACATACTGTGGGACAGCAAGCGACATGAGCTGTTTGAAGCTGTCTGTGTCCACCAGCCTAAATGACAGCATTTCATAGGCCAGTAGTTTAGAAATGCTGGCATTCAGGGCCAGGGATCGAGGGTGGCTAGGTGGGAATTTACGCTTTCTATCAAATGTTTGTGAGATGGAGAGCTGAACGCTGGCGTGTGACATGGTTGAGACGCTTGGTGACGGAGGTGGTGGTGGTGGTGTTGGTGGTACATCCCCTGTTTGCTGGGCGGCAGGTGCCAACGTTCCTCCAGAGGCGGAGGAAGAGGCCGAGGCGGCAGCAGCAGAATAGGCCGAGGCGGCAGCAGCAGAAGAGGTAGCAGGGGGAGCCTGAGTGACTTCCTTGGTTTTAAGGTGTTTACTCCACTGCAGTTCATGCTTTGCATGCAGGTGCCTGGTCATGCAGGTTGTGCTCAGGTTCAGAACGTTAATGCCTCGCTTCAGGCTCTGATGGCACAGCGTGCAAACCACTCGGGTCTTGTCGTCAGCACATTGTTTGAAGAAGTGCCATGCCAGGGAACTCCTTGAAGCTGCCTTTGGGGTGCTCGGTCCCAGATGGCGGCGGTCAGTAGCAGGCGGAGTCTCTTGGCGGCGGGTGTTCTGCTTTTGCCCACTGCTCCCTCTTTTGCTACGCTGTTGGCTCGGTCTCACCACTGCCTCTTCCTCCGAACTGTGAAAGTCAGTGGCACGACCTTCATTCCATGTGGGGTCTAGGACCTCATCGTCCCCTGCATCGTCTTCCACCCAGTCTTGATCCCTGACCTCCTGTTCAGTCTGCACACTGCAGAAAGACGCAGCAGTTGGCACCTGTGTTTCGTCATCATCAGAGACATGCTGAGGTGGTATTCCCATGTCCTCATCATCAGGAAACATAAGTGGTTGTGCGTCAGTGCATTCTATGTCTTTCACCGCTGGGGAAGGGCTAGGTGGATGCCCTTGGGAAACCCTGCCAGCGGAGTCTTCAAACAGCATAAGAGACTGCTGCATAACTTGAGGCTGAGACAGTTTCCCTGGTATGCATGGGGGTGATGTGACAGACTGATGGGGTTGGTTTTCAGGCGCCATCTGTGCGCTTTCTGCAGAAGACTGGGTGGGAGATAATGTGAACGTGCTGGATCCACTGTCGGCCACCCAATTGACTAATGCCTGTACCTGCTCAGGCCTTACCATCCTTAGAACGGCATTGGGCCCCACCATATATCGCTGTAAATTCTGGCGGCTACTGGGACCTGAGGTAGTTGGTACACTAGGACGTGTGGATGTGGCAGAACGGCCACGTCCTCTCCCAGCACCAGAGGGTCCACTAACACCACCACGACCATGTCCACGTCCGCGTCCCTTACTAGATGTTTTTCTCATTGTTATGGTTCACCACAACAACAAATATATTATTTGGCCCAATGTATTGTATTCAAATTCAGCGGGATATAAATTTGAGGCCTAGTATTTAGGCGCTGGGTGACCGGTATGGATTTAGTGACAGAATTAGACTTGGAAATGCACAGAAGCGTGTGTGTGAAGTTATTCTGAATGACCCTATGTGCACCTTCAATATGATCTACCCTTTTAGGGATAGATTTCAAATAGCTCTGATATAGCAGAAACGACTAAATTATGAAATTGCTAAATTGGGAATTGTATTTCAACCCAGAACAAAAAATGTGCTTTGACGGACACTAAATAACTTTCCCAGCCACAACAGGACAGCGGTAACGAGAGATTTAGCGGGATATAAATTTGAGGCCTAGTATTTAGGCGCTGGGTGACAGGTATGGGTTTAGTGACAGAATTAGACTTGGAAATGCACAGTAGCGGGTGTGTGAAGTTATTCTGAATGACCCTATGTGCACCTTGAATATTATATACCCTTTTAGGGATAGATTTCAAATAGCTCTGATATAGCAGAAACCACTAAATTATGAAATTGCTAAATTGGGAATTGTATTTCAACCCAGAACAAGAAATGTGCTTGAACGGACACTAAATAACTCGCCCAGCTACAGCACTAAGGACAGATTTAGCGGGATATAAATTTGAGGCCTAGTATTTAGGCGCTGGGTGACAGGTATGGGTTTAGTGCCAGAATTAGACTTGGAAATACACAGTAGCGGGTGTGTGTGAAGTTATTCTGAATGACCCAATGTGCACCTTGAATATTATATACCCTTTTAGGGATAGATTTCAAATAGCTCTGATATAGCAGAAACCACTAAATTATGAAATTGCTAAATTGGGAATTGTATTTCAACCCAGAACAAGAAATGTGCTTGAACGGACACTAAATAACTCGCCCAGCTACAGCACTAGGGACAGATTTAGCGGGATATAAATTTGAGGCCTAGTATTTAGGCGCTGGGTGACAGGTATGGGTTTAGTGCCAGAATTAGACTTGGAAATACACAGTAGCGGGTGTGTGTGAAGTTATTCTGAATGACCCAATGTGCACCTTGAATATTATATACCCTTTTAGGGATAGATTTCAAATAGCTCTGATATAGCAGAAACCACTAAATTATGAAATTGCTAAATTGGGAATTGTATTTCAACCCAGAACAAGAAATGTGCTTGAACGGACACTAAATAACTCGCCCAGCTACAGCACTAAGGACAGATTTAGCGGGATATAAATTTGAGGCCTAGTATTTAGGCGCTGGGTGACAGGTATGGGTTTAGTGCCAGAATTAGACTTGGAAATACACAGTAGCGGGTGTGTGTGAAGTTATTCTGAATGACCCAATGTGCACCTTGAATATTATATACCCTTTTAGGGATAGATTTCAAATAGCTCTGATATAGCAGAAACCACTAAATTATGAAATTGCTAAATTGGGAATTGTATTTCAACCCAGAACAAGAAATGTGCTTGAACGGACACTAAATAACTCGCCCAGCTACAGCACTAAGGACAGATTTAGCGGGATATAAATTTGAGGCCTAGTATTTAGGCGCTGGGTGACAGGTATGGGTTTAGTGCCAGAATTAGACTTGGAAATACACAGTAGCGGGTGTGTGTGAAGTTATTCTGAATGACCCAATGTGCACCTTGAATATTATATACCCTTTTAGGGATAGATTTCAAATAGCTCTGATATAGCAGAAACCACTAAATTATGAAATTGCTAAATTGGGAATTGTATTTCAACCCAGAACAAGAAATGTGCTTGAACGGACACTAAATAACTCGCCCAGCTACAGCACTAAGGACAGATTTAGCGGGATATAAATTTGAGGCCTAGTATTTAGGCGCTGGGTGACAGGTATGGGTTTAGTGCCAGAATTAGACTTGGAAATACACAGTAGCGGGTGTGTGTGAAGTTATTCTGAATGACCCAATGTGCACCTTGAATATTATATACCCTTTTAGGGATAGATTTCAAATAGCTCTGATATAGCAGAAACCACTAAATTATGAAATTGCTAAATTGGGAATTGTATTTCAACCCAGAACAAGAAATGTGCTTGAACGGACACTAAATAACTCGCCCAGCTACAGCACTAGGACAGATTTAGCGGGATATAAATTTGAGGCCTAGTATTTAGGCGCTGGGTGACAGGTATGGGTTTAGTGACAGAATTAGACTTGGAAATACACAGTAGCGGGTGTGTGTGAAGTTATTCTGAATGACCCAATGTGCACCTTGAATATTATATACCCTTTTAGGGATAGATTTCAAATAGCTCTGATATAGCAGAAACCACTAAATTATGAAATTGCTAAATTGGGAATTGTATTTCAACCCAGAACAAGAAATGTGCTTGAACGGACACTAAATAACTCGCCCAGCTACAGCACTAAGGACAGATTTAGCGGGATATAAATTTGAGGCCTAGTATTTAGGCGCTGGGTGACCGGTATGGATTTAGTGACAGAATTAGACTGGGATATGGCCAAAAAATAAACAGACTATTGCTGGTTAAATGCACTTGGTGTGACAGCTTCACCCTGATGTAGGCTTTAGCCAAAAAACAACCACACCATTGAGGGTTAAATGCACTTGGTGACAGGCGCAGCTTGCCCCTGATTTAGTATATGGCCAAAAAATGAACAGACTATTGCTGGTTAAATGCACTTGGTGTGACAGCTTCACCCTGATGTAGGCTTTAGCCAAAAAACAACCACACCATTGAGGGTTAAATGCACTTGGTGACAGGCGCAGCTTGCCCCTGATTTTGTATATGGCCAAAAAATGAACAGACTATTGCTGGTTAAATGCACTTGGTGTGACAGCTTCACCCTGATGTAGGCTTTAGCCAAAAAACAACCACACCATTGAGGGTTAAATGCACTTGGTCGCAGCTTGTGCTGGCGCACCACAAGACACAAAATGGCCGCCGATCACCCCAGAAAAATGTGACTGACAAACGGTCTGGGCAGCCTAAAAACAGTGAGCAATTGAGGATCAGCAGCTCAATGATCCACAGCTGCAGATCGATCAGTTAATCAAGTCCTTTGGAGGAGTTAATCTGCCTAATCTCGCCCTACTGTCGCAGCCGCAACCTCTCCCTACGCTAATCAGAGCAGAGTGACGGGCGGCGCTATGTGACTCCAGCTTAAATAGAGGCTGGGTCACATGGTGCTCTGGCCAATCACAGCCATGCCAATAGTAGGCATGGCTGTGATGGCCTCTTGGGGCAAGTAGTATGACGCTTGTTGATTGGCTGCTTTGCAGCCTTTCAAAAAGCGCCAAGAAAGCGTCACAAAAGCGCGAAGAAAGCGACGAACACCGAACCCGAACCCGGACTTTTACGAAAATGTCCGGGTTCGGGTCCGTGTCACGGACACCCCAAAATTCGGTACGAACCCGAACTATACAGTTCGAGTTCGCTCATCCCTAATCCTGACCAAAACCCCCACTTCATTTGCTAAAATATAGCCCCAAACTTGCAAGGGCACCATGCTTCACTGTTACCTGAAGACACTCATTACTCATGGCCAGACTTCTTTGAATAGTAGATGGAATTACCTGGGTATCCATAGTTTCTGCCAGTTCTGAGCTAATAGCACTGCTGAATATCTTCTGCTTTTGAAGGGAAGTAAGCATAATGTCTTTCATCTGCTGCACTAACATTACTTGGCTCCTCATTGTGTCTAAGGTCCTCAAGCTGATCTTGATTAATGACCCCAAATGTACTGCTAATGTCATTAAGAACTGTCTTGAGGGTAAAAAAGGACAAGAAGTCCTGGAAGTGATAATATGACCTTCACAGAGCCCAGATAAATATGTGGTTAGTTCTCCAAGATGCTGAACTCCTTTAAAAACTGTGTACAGGTGTACCTACTGTAGAAGAACTGATTCATTTTTGACCCCAAACATACAGCCATGTCTTTAAGAACTATGTTCAGCATAAGGAAGAACAAGAAGTCCTTTAAGTGATAATATAAATAGAGATGAGTGAATTTTTCAAAAATTCGATTCAGACGGTTCACCGAATTTCCCAAAATGATTTCATTCGATCCGAATTTATTCATGAAGGATTGCGTTAGAAAACAGCTGTGTCCTGGCTGCTGAGAGCCTGTGAAGTTGTGTAGAACACTGTGCATTGCAGAAACGGGCATAGGGAGTCTGCTGTGTTGGTGAAACAGTACTGTGAGTCAGTATGACAAGCAGATGACAGGCGTCACTCTTAGAATCACTTCACACTTCACTTATTTGGTCAGTTACGGGGCCAAAACTGACCAAATAACTCAAATCATGAGCATATCCTGCTACAAAATAGGGACAGTATGATACAGGCCTTACGGATGCTCCAAAGATGGGATCTGTCATGTTTCAAATTTTTTTCCATCCTTCTGATAGATCAGAAGGGTAAAATAAATGTTGATGTCAAAAAGGTCAAACAGGGAAAATAGTGGCCACGTCAAAGAGTGGGGAGGGTGGCAACAGCATGAGGAGCCAACACAGTGGCCCAGTCATAGAGTGGCAAGGGTGGCAACAGCATGAGGAGTCAACACAGTGGCCCAGTCACAGAGTGATGAGGTGGCAACAGCATGAGGAGTGAACACAATGGCTTCTTCACAGAGATTGCTGCTGATGGAGCTGGTACTGCTCCTGTTCCTGACCCCCCACTTCCCTCCAGCAGCCATGGCAGTGGAATGTGAGTGCAGAGGGACCCCCGTCAGACCTTCATGAGGATGGGCGATGGCGCACATAGGCAGCGGCCAACTGACTACATAGGATGCCTCGATAGTAGTTCAGTTTATCCTCCCTCTCAGCAGGTGTAAAAAAGGCCCCCATTTTGGACCAGTAGCAAGGGTCTAACATGGTGGAGAGCCAGTAGTCATCCCTTTGTCTGTCACTACACAAGCAACCAAACATGCATCTGGCCATTTGCACAAGGGATTCGGAGGGACTCCCTGCCACTGTGGCTCGGGGTCATCTGCCTGGTCATCCTCATCACTCTCTACCTCTTCCTGCTCCTCCTTTCCTTTCACTTCTGCAGAAAAACCACCCATTTCTGTATACATTGCTTGTGCGTGAATGTCCTCCTCCTCCTCCATTTCAGCCCCAACAGGGCTCAGGTCGCCGAGAGATGTAGGCACCATGTCTCCTGTCCCCTGGCCAGACAGATTTAGAAGCATCTGTTCCAGGAAATGAAGCAGTGGAATGACGTTGTTCATCCCGTAGTCCTGGCGACTGACAAATAAAGTGGATGTCACGGAAGGTGTAACAGAAAACAAGAAGTTACAAATAAGGATCCGACTGGCTTGATCCAAAACTAAGGAACAAAAGGGTGACCCCTATTAAAGCCCTGAAGCTCTCCCTGTCTTCTCAGCCCATGCAAAGATCTCAGTGATAGAAAGTTGCATGTCCACGTACCTAGACTGAATGATACCTGCAAATCCTATAATAGTGAGGGGGCACGACCACCAGCTCCCTGCACTTAATACGGAGGAAGTCAGTGTCACCTAGAATCAAGCCAAACAGGAAAACAACAAATAAAGAAATAGACTTATCTGAAAACCCAGCTGTAGCAACTTCAAGCAGAGACCACATTCCAGGAAGTAGTATAAACCGCAAAGTGAGGAAGTATGGGAGGAGATATATAAGGAGGCAATCACTGCTAATAGATGACAGCTGGGAGAGGGAGGAGAGATGTCAAAGCGAAAGCAAAACAAAAGAAGATGATGCAGGATGTACTGGAGAACGTCTATCAGAACTTCTCAAAGATCTGGTGGTGACAGTACCCCTCCCTCTACGAGTGGACTCCGGACACTCAGAGCCCACCTTCTCAGGATGGGTCCTATGGAATGCCCTGAGAAGACGAGTGGCCTTAATGTCCGCCACTGGAACCCACATCCTCTCCTCAGGACCATAACCCTCCCAATGAACGAGGTACTGAAGAGAACCGTGGACAATACGAGAGTCCACAATCCTAGAGACCTGAAATTCAAGGTTACCATCAACCACAATCGGAGGAGGAGGCAAAGAGGAGGGTACAGTGGGTTGGACATAAGGTTTTAATAGGGACTTGTGAAAAACATTATGGATCTTCCAAGTCTGAGGAAGATCAAGACGGTAGGCAACGGGATTGATGACGGACAAGATTTTGTAAGGCCCGATAAACTTAGGACCCAACTTCCAGGAGGGAACCTTCAATTTGATATTCTTAGTAGACAACCACACCAGATCACCAACATTCAGGTCTAGACCAGGCACACGTCTCTTATCCGTCACACACTTATATCGCTCACTCATGCTCTTTAGATTATCCTGAATCTTTTGCCAAATAGATGACAAAGACGAGGAGAATCTCTCCTCATCAGGTAAACCAGAAGCCCTTTCTTCAGAGAATGTCCCAAACTGCGGATGAAACCCATATGCACCAAAAAATGGTGACTTATCAGAGGACTCCTGACGACGGTTATTTAAAGCAAACTCAGCAAGGGAGAGAAAAGAACACCAATCCTCCTGATTCTCCGCCACAAAACAGCGCAGATATATCTCCAGATTCTGATTGACGCGCTCTGTCTGGCCATTCGACTGCGGGTGGAAAGCAGAAGAGAATGACAACCGAACCCCCAAGCGAGAACAGAAGGCCTTCCAGAATCTGGAAACAAACTGCGTGCCCCTATCAGAGACTATGTCTGAAGGGATACCATGCAGTTTGACAATGTGATCAATAAATGCCTGCGCCAGCATTTTAGCACTGGGCAAGCCAGGAAAAGGAACAAAATGCGCCATTTTGCTAAAACGGTCCACCACCACCAGAATCACAGTCTTCCCCGAGGAACGAGACAGGTCCGTAATGAAATCCATGGACAGATGTGTTCAAGGACGGGAGAGAATGGGTAACGGAAGGAGAGGACCCGATGGTCATGAATGAGGGACTTTGGCATGAGCGCAGGTCTCGCAGGCTGCCACAAAACCCTCAACCGACTTACGAAGAGCCGGCCACCAGAATCTCCGAGCAATGAGATCCACTGTGGCTCTACCCCCCGGGTTCCCAGCAAGGACAGTATCGTGGTGCTCCTTAAAAACCTTGTGTCGTAACGTGAGAGGCACAAACAACCTCCCAGGAGGACAAAGATCAGGAGCCTCTGCCTGGGCTGCCTGAACCTCTGCCTCCAATTCAGGATAAAGAGCAGACACAACCACCCCTTCAGCCAAAATGGGACCCGGGTAACACGGTAATAGGGTGTCTGGCTCCCTCTAGCCAATGACGCCATTCCTCAAAAGCTAACTTGATGGCCAACAACTCCCTATCTCCCACATCGTAATTTCTCTCTGCGGAGGAAAGTTTCTTCGAGAAAAAGGCACACTGTCGCCATTTGGCAGGAGAGGGACCCTGAGACAAGACCGCACCCACACCCACCTGAGAAGCGTCCACCTCAACTATGAAAGGCAGAGAAATATCAGGTTGTACCAAGATGGGAGCGGAAGCAAAACTCTCCTTGATACTAGAAAAGGCCTTACGTGCCTCTACCGACCAGGAGGAAAAATCTACCCTCTTTCTAGTCATATCAGTGAGTGGTTTAACGACAGAGGAATAATTAAAAATGAACTTCCTGTAATAATTGGCAAAACCCAAAAAAGCGCATCAGCGCCTTCTGATTCTCAGGAAGTTCCCACTCAAGCACAGCGCGGACCTTCTCGGGGTCTATGCGAAAACGAGAAGCGGAGAGAAGAAACCCCAGAAATTGAATTTCTGGAACCGCAAACACACATTTTTCCAGTTTAGCGTACAATTTATTCTCCCGCAAAATGAGCAAGACCTGACGTATGTGGTCCTTATGAGTTTTGAAATCAGGAGAAAAAAATCTAAATGTCATCTAGATACACTAGTACAAATTTCCCCATTAAATGATAAAAAATGCTGTTCACAAAATGCTGAAAGACGGCTGGAGCATTCATCAAACCAAAAGGCATAACCAAATTCTCAAAATGGCCCTCAGGGGTATTGAAGGCCATCTTCCATTCATCTCCTTCTCTGACCCTGACCAGGTTGTATGCCCCTCTTAAATCCAACTTGAAAAAAACTTTAGCCCCAACAATCTGGTTAAACAGGTCCGGGATCAGAGGAAGTGGATAAGGGTCACAAATTGTGATACTGTTCAGCTCCCTGAAATCCAGACATGGTCTTAAAGAACCATCTTTTTTCTTAACAAAGAAAAAAACAGCGGCAACAGGTGACTTCGAGGGTTGTATGTTTTCCTTTCTCAGGCTCTCAGAGATATAAGCACGCATAGCAACCCTTTCAGGTTGGGAGAGATTGTATAAATGAGATTTAGGCAGCTTGGCGCCTGGGATGAGATTAATAGGGCAATCGTACTCCCTGTGAGGGGGCAGCTCCTGAACACCACTCTCAGAAAACACATCCGAAAATTCAGAGAGAAAAGATGATACAGTTTTAGTAGAAACCTCTGAAACAAATGTCGAGAGGCAATTCTCTCTACAAAAGTCACTCCAACCATTTATTTGCCTCGCTTGCCAATCAATGGTGGGGTTATGTTTAGTGAGCCAGGGTAGCCCCAACACTAGAGGAGTAGGCAACCCGCTTAGGACGAAACATGACACATCCTCAACATGAGTATCACTCACAATCAAACGGATATTGTGAACTATGCCCTTTGACGATTTCTGAGAAAGTGGAACGGAATCAATAGCAAAAACAGGTATATCCTTTCGCAAAGTGCATACCTGGAAACCATGTGTTATAGCAAATTGATCATTAATGAGATTGACAGCTGCTCCACTATCTACAAAAATCTCACGAAGAATGTTCTTGCTCTCTAGCGCCACCCTGGCAGGTAGGACAAAACGGGAACTACAAGCAAACGGAAAACCTTCCATTTCCGCATCAACCTTGCCAATAGCAACAGATGGAACGTTTTTAGAGAATTTTTTTCTATTTGTTTCTTCTTTTACTCTCAAAAAACTGCCTGATCTCCTAGAGGGACAAACATTTGCCAAATGATTTATACCACCACAACAAAAACAAACCCTCCTCTGAGAGCTGAATCCTCTGTTGTCAGAGACAAGCAAACCCAGCTGCATGGGCTCCTGCTCAGAGAGGATTGAGAGAGACTGAGACTCATGCGCACTGAATGAGACCACCCCACTGCCCTTGGACTGAGTATGACAGGAAGGAGGGATCTCTCCTCTCTCTCTAAGACACCTGTCAATACGAACGGCCCGAGACATGGCAGAGTCCAAGGAGGTAGGTCTCTCATGAAAGGGAAATGCATCTTTCAATCCCTCTGAAAGACCATGGCAAAATTGACTTCGGAGTGCAGCATCATTCCAATCAGTATCAGCTGCCCAGCTCCGAAATTCTGAACAATATATCTCTGCGGACTGTTTACCCTGGCATAAAAGACGGAGTTTAGATTCAGCCAGAGCAATACGATCTGGATCATCATATATCTGACCCAGGGCTAAAAAAAATTCATCCACTGATCGGAGGGGCCGTGACCCCACCGGCAGCGAAAAGGCCCAAGACTGAGCGTTATCCCTGAGCAGTGAGTTGATGATCCCCACCCTCTGCTCCTCATCACCAGAGGAATGGGGAAGTAGGCGAAAATAGTTTGCAAGCCTCTCTAAAACGAACAAAATTCTCACTACCCCCAGAGAAGGTATCCAGATATGAGATCTTAGGCTCAGAACAAACTCCATGAACGCAAGCAGAACCGGTCACCAGAAACTGAGATACAGTTTTACGGAGCTCTGCGACCTCTAGTGAAAGACCCTGCATGCGGTCAATCAAGGCTGAAACCGGATTCATGCTTAAGACGATTTTGGGCGGTTTATAATGTCACGGAAAGTGTAACAGAAAACAAGAAGTTACAAATAAGGATCCGACTGGCTTGATCCCAAACTAAGGAACAAAAGGGTGACCCCTATTAAAGCCCTGAAGCTCTCCCTGTCTTCTCAGCTTATGCAAAGATCTCAGTGATAGAAAGTTGCATGTCCACGTACCTAGACTGAATGACACCTGAACACCCTATAATAGTGAGGGGGCACGACCACCAGCTCCCTGCACTTAATACGGAGGGAGTCAGGGTCACCTAGAATCAAGCCGAACAGGAAAACAACAAATAAAGAAATAGACTTATCTGAAAACCCAGCTGTAGCAACTTCAAGCAGAGACCACATTCCAGGAAGTAGTATAAACCGCAAAGTGAGGAAGTATGGGAGGAGATATATAAGGAGGCAATCACTGCTAATAGATGACAGCTGGGAGAGGGAGGAATGATGTCAAAGCGAAAGCAAAACAAAAGAAGATCATGCAGGATGTACTGAAGAACGTCTATCAGAACTTCTCAAAGATCTGGTGGTGACAGTGGACTCCTCAAAGGGACTGAGCAAACGGCAGGTGTCACGCATGAGCTGCCACTGGCTAATGTCAAAGTTACACAGGGGCATGCTACTGTCTGCCTGCGTCATCAAGACATCGTTTATGGCCTTCCTCTGCTCATATAGTCGGTCCAACATGTGGAGGGTGCAGTTCCAACAGGTGGAAACTTTGCATATGAGGTCATGTTTGGGAAAGCCATTCTGCCATTGCAGCTCAAGAAGGGTGTGCTTTTTAGTACAAGTACAAGACATCCTTAAAATGGCCAGGAAACAACAGTTTGCATATGTGCCTCCCACTTGTTAAGGAACCAAATGTAATGGGAGAATTGGCTTTTCAGCTGTTCCATAGCCATATGTGTGTTATTCCCTCATTATCCCAATTGCAATGAGCAGATAAAAGGTCCAGAGTTCATTTCAAGTGTGCTATTTGCATTTGGAATCTGTTGCTGTGAACTCTCAAGATGAGATCCAAAGAGCTGTCACTAACAATAAAACAAGCCATCATTAGGCTGAAAAAACAAAACAACCCTTCAGAGAGATAGCAAAAACATTAGGCGTGGCCAAAACAACTGTTTAGAACATTCTTAAAAAGAAGGAACGAACCTGTGAGCTCAGCAACACCAAAAGACCCGGAAGACCATGGAAAACAACTGTGGTGGATGACCCAAGAATTCTTTCCCTGGTGAAGAAAACACCCTTCACAACAGTTGGCCAGATCAAGAACACTCTCCAGGAGGTAGGTGTATGTGTGTCAAAGTCAAGAATCAAGAGAAGACTTCACCAGAGTGAATACAGAGGGTTCACCACAAAATGTAAACCATTTCTGAGCCTCAAAAACAGGAAGGCCAGATTAGAGTTTGCCAAACGACATCTAAAAAAGCCTTCACAGTTCTGGAACAACATCCTATGGACAGATAAGACCAAGATCACCTTATACCAGAGTGATGGGAAGAGAAGAATATGGAGAAGGAAAGGAACTGCTCATGATCCTAAGCATACCACCTCCTTAGTGAAGCATGGTGGTGGTAGTGGCATGGCGTGGGCTTTTATGGCTGCCAATGGAACTGCTTCTCTTGTATTTATTGATGATTTGAGTGCTGACAAAAGCAGCTGGATGAATTCTGAAGTGTTTCGGGCAATATTATCTGCTCATATTCAGCCAAATGCTTCAGAACTCATTGGATGGCGCTTCACAGTGCAGATGGACAATGACCCAAAGCATACTGCAAAAGAAACCAAAGAGTTTTTTTAAGGGAAAGAAGTGGAATGTTATGCAATGGCCAAGTCAATTAACTGACCTGAATCCGATTGAGCATGCATTTCACGTGCTGAAGACAAAAATGAAGGGGAAATGCCCAAAGAACAAGCAGGAACTGAAGACAGTTGCAGTAGAGGCCTGGCAGAGCATCACCAGGGATGAAACCCACCGTCTGGTGATGTCTATGCGTTCCACATTTCAGGTTGTAATTGACTGCAAAAGATTTGCAACCAAATATTAAAAAGTGAAGGTTGATTTCTGATTATTATTTGTCCCATTACTTTTGGTCCCTTAACAAGTGGGAGGCACATATGCAAACTGTTGCAATTACTACACTGTTCACCTGATTTGAATGCAAATACCCTGTTAAAGCACATATTGTTCATTTCATTTCAAATCCATCGTGGTGGTATATAGAGCCAAAAATGGTAGAATTGTGTTGATGTCCCAATATTAATGGACCTGACTGTATATCAACTAAATACACCCCAAAACTGTTTGTATCAGATCATACTTTCAGTACAGAAGCAAGGTTAAATAGAAGTAGTTATATATAAACAAACTACACCCCAAAACTGGTTGCACCAGACAGCACTTTCAGTACAGAAGGAAGGGTGTATGGAAGTAGTTATATAGTGTATCAACTAAATACACCTCAAAACTGGTTGTTTCAAGCTGCAATTTTCACTCCAGAAGCAAGGATGAATGGAAGGACACACCGTAGTTATATAGGAAATAAACACACACCAAAACTGTTTGTATCAGGAAGCAAATTCACCCCGGAGGGGGGGCACAAATACTCACCAAAAATGGTTGTTTCAAACTGCAATTTTACCCCAGAAGCAAGAGTGAAGGAAAGTACATATAGATACAGTACAGACCAAAAGTTTGAACACACCTTCTCATTCAAAGAGTTTTCTTTATTTTCATGACTATGAAAATTGTAGATTCACACCGAAGGCATCAAAACTATGAATTAACACATGTGGAATTATATACATAACAAAAAAGTGTGAAACAACTGAAAATATGTCATATTCTAGGTTCTTCAAAGTAGGCACCTTTTGCTTTGATGACTGCTTTCCACACTCTTGGCATTCTCTTGATGAGCTTCAAGAGGTAGTCACCTGAAATGGTCTTCCAACAGTCTTGAAGGAGTTCCCAGAGATGCTTAGCACTTGTTGGCCCTTTTGCCTTCACTCTGCGGTCCAGCTCTCCCCAAACCATCTCGATTGGGTTCAGGTCCGGTGACTGTGGAGGCCAGGTCATCTGACGCAGCACCCCATTACTCTCCTTCCTGGTCAAATAGCCATTACACAGCCTGGAGGTGTGTTTGGGGTCATTGTCCTGTTGAAAAATAAATGATGGTCCAACTAAACGCAAACTGGATGGAATAGCATGCCGCTGCAAGATGCTGTGGTAGCCATGCTGGTTCAGTATGCCTTTAATTTTGAATAAATCCCCAACAGTGTCACCAGCAAAGCACCCCACACCATCACACCTCCTCCTCCATGCTTCACGGTGGGAACCAGCCATATAGAGTCCATCCATTCACCTTTTCTGCGTTGCACAAAGACACGGTGGTTGGAACCAAAGATCTCAAATTTGGACTCATCAGACCAAAGCACAGATTTCCACTGGTCTAATGTCCATTCCTTTAGCCCAAACAAGTCTCTTCTGCTTGTTGCCTGTCCTTAGCAGTGGTTTCCTAGCAGATATTCTACCATGAAGGCCTGATTCACACAGTCTCCTCTTAACAGTTGTTCTGGAGATGTGTCTGCTGCTAGAACTCTGTGTGGCATTGACCTGGTCTCTAATCTGAGCTGCTGTTAACCTGCGATTTCTGAGGCTGGTGACTCGGATGAACTTATCCTCCGCAGCAGAGGTGACTCTTGGTCTTCCTTTCCCGGGGCGGTCCGCATGTGAGCCAGTTTCTTTGTAGTGCTTGATGGTTTTTGTGACTGCACTTGGGGACACTTTCAAAGTTTTCCCAATTTTTAGGACTGACCGACCTTCATTTCTTAAAGTAATGATGGCCACTCGTTTTTCTTTACTTAGCTGCTTTTTTCTTGCCATAATACAAATTCTAACAGTCTATTCAATAGGACTATCAGCTGTGTATCCACCTGACTTCTCCACAACGCAACTGATGATCCCAACCCCATTTATAAGGCAAGAAATCCCACTTATTAAACCTGACAGGGCACACCTGTGAAGTGAAAACCATTTCAGGTGACTACCTCTTGAAGCTCATCAAGAGAATGCCAATAGTGTGCAAAGCAGTAATCAAAGCAAAAGGTGGCTACTTTGAAGAACCTAGAATATGACATATTTTCAGTTGTTTCACACTTTTTTGTTATGTATATAATTCCACATGTGTTAATTCATAGTTTTGATGCCTTCAGTGTGAATCTACAATTTTCATAGTCATGAAAATAAAGAAAACTCTTTAAATGAGAAGGTGTGTCCAAACTTTTGGTCTGTACTGTATATATATATATATATATATATATATATTGCCTTTCCAAAAAAAAAGTCACCACCTAGATTTAACTAAGCAAATTGTTATGAGCCTCCTATTGGATAATTACTGCATGGGTGATTATCTTTTAGCTGGCAACAAGTATTATTTAACCTAAACTGGTACAATGAGTTGCTTCTCATTTCTTAAACAGCCATGTCGAAAGACACATCTTGTGGTCATGGAAAAGATGTTAGTCTGTTTGAGAAGGGTCAAATCATTGGCATGCATCAAGCAGAGAAAACATCTAAGGAGATTGCAGAAACTACTAAAATTGGGTTAAGAACGGTCCAACACATTGTTTAAAACTTAAAGGATAGTCGGGATCCATCGTATTCGAGGAAGAAATGTGGCTGGAAAAAATCCTGAATGATTGTGATTGGCGATCACTTAAACGTTTGGTGAAATCAAATCGAAGAATAACAACAGTAGAACTCAGGGTTATGTTTAATAGTGAAAGTAAGAGCATTTTCACACACACAATGCGAAGGGAACTCAAGGGATTGGGACTGAACATCTGTGTAGCCATAAGAAAACCACTAATCAGTGAGGCAAACCAGAAAAAAAGGCTTCAATTTGCGCGGCAGTTTAAAGATTGGACCCTCTTCCAGAGTGATGGGCGCATCAGGGTAAGAAGAGAGGCAGATTAAGTGATGCACCCATCATGCCTGGTGCCTACTGTACAAGCCTGTGGGGGCAGTGCTACGATCTGGGGTTGCTGCAGTTGGTCAGGTCTAGGCTCAGCAACAGTATGTGCTCCAAGAATGAGGACGGGCATATTCCAAGATGACAATCCCAGGATTCATCGGGCTCAAATTGTGAAAGAGTGGTTCAGGGAGCATGAGATGTCATTTTTACACATGGATTAACCATCACAGAGTCCAGACCTTAATCCCATTGAGAATCTTTTTTTTTTTTTTTGGAAGCGACTTTTTTTGGGACAGGCAGTATATAAAATACAGCCCAAACTGTTTGCATTAGTTGACAAATTTACCCAAAAAGCAAGATGAATGGAAGTATGTACTTTTATTTATTTAAAATAAATACACCCCAAAACTGGTTGTATCAGAATGAAAATTCACTCCAGAAGACAGTAAGAATGGAAGTACTTATATATCAACAAAATACACCCCAAAACACTTGAGGTTGCCTTTTCTTTTCTTTCCTTTTTGTTCCTTTTCCGTTTTTTGGTTATTTTGTTTTTTGATTCTCTAGTCAGAACAAATGTCAGACATTTACAATAAAATTGATATGACTACTTTATGATAATAAAGTGAGCCTGACTATTCTTTTTATATTATTTTATTCAGGTTATGTGTAATTTGCAGAACTAGGACCCTCCCCTATTGTGTTGTGTCTTGTGTTGTCTTCCCTAATTGTGATTGCTATTATTGTTGCTAAACATCAATCTTTCCTTCTACCTGAGAAGTTGTTCTATCTTAAGCTTGGAGACAAGGCCGGTGTCAGCACCCGGCATACCCGGGGTCACAGAGGACTTTATTACTATGGAGGGGGCACAGAGGTCTTTATTACTATGGAGGGGGCACAGAGGGGATTTCTACTATGAAGGGGGCACAATGAGGATTATTACTATGAAGAGGGCACAGTGGGGATTATTACTGTGAAGAGGGCACAATGGGAATTATTACTGTGAAGGGGGCGCAATGGGGATTATTACTGTGAAGGGGCACAGATAGGGCATTACAAATGTGAAAGGGGCACATAGAGGCTATAACTACTGTGAGAGGGCACAATGTGGGCATAACTACTGTGAGGTGGCACACATCTGTACAAAACTACTATGAAGGTTGTATGAATGAGGGCAATACTACAGTGATGGGGTACAAGTATTGGGGGAAGGGGGTCCGGGAAAGCACCCGCCCCCGGTGCCAAACACCGTAGGCACGCCACTGAGGCAGGGAACTATTTCCTTCCCACTCTACCATTGAGCCACCAGCGCTCCACAGCAGCAGCACGATGTCCTCACACATCGTCCTGCCGATCTGTGTAGGAGGAGGAGCGGGGCAGGCTGGGAATCAGCCTCTGCTCCTCCTACACAGCAGTGTGATGTGTCACAGTATCCTGCTGCTGCTGGTGGGGAGCGCAGATCATGGGAGGAGCCAGGTGACTGAGGCAAGGAGTATTTATTGTTTTTCTTTTTTTCACTTCCTGTGAAGGGGGCACATCTGGGCATAACCACTGTGAAGGGGGCACTGGGCACATATCTTGGCATAGCCACCGTAAGAGGGCACATATCTTGGCATATCTACTATGAAGGGGGTCACACATCTTGGCATATCAACTGTGAGGGGGCACCTATTTTGGGATATCTACTGTGAAGGGCGCACATATCTTGGCATATGTACTGTGAGGGGGCACATATATTGGCATATGTACTGTAAGGGGGCACATATCTTGGCATATCTACTGTGAGGGGGCACATATCTTGGCATATCAACTGTGAGGGGGAACATATTTTGGGATATCTACTGTGAAGGGAGCACATACCTTGTCATATCTACTGTGAGGGGGCACATATCTTGGCATATCTACTATGAATGGGGCATATCTTGGCATATCTACTGTGAGGGGGCACATATCTTGGCATATGTACTGTGAGGGGGCACATATCTGTAAGTAGACCTGAGGGACTGAAACAATGGGTAGAGAATACAAGTATGCACACAAGGACTGATTCACATATATCCGCTCTGTAGCATGCTCTGTGTAAGGTATTTCATCTATAATACATGCAGTTTCATTGCTGTAAGCGCTGTGCAAAATGCCACAAATGGGGCCACTGAGACTTTATCATGAACCTGGAGCCGGCCCTGCTTGGAGATGGTTTGCCTTGCATTGATGATTTACTTGTACTATCACATTTTTATTTTCTGTGTGACTATATAAATAAAAATGTTTGATTTACCCTAAATACACCCCAAAACTGGTTTTATCAGACCATACTTTCAGTAAAGAAGCAAGGAGGAATGGAAGTAGTTATATATCAACTAAATACACCCCAAAACTGGTTGTATCACACCACACTTTCAACCCATTAACAGAAGCTAGGATTACTGGAATTGCTGTTTTTAAAACATGCTAACAACCTAAAATCTGTAGTAATAGATCACGTTTAGTAATTCCAATTAGTGCAGCAAGGTGTAATAGAATAGCTCATATTACCCAGGCTTTACACTCTCCTATTGGTCCCTGCTCTCTCCCTACAGTGGGGATAATGCCTCCCTATCCTTTCCCTACACTATGAACAATCTTTCCCTGAACAGCTCAATAGGTTTTTTTTTGTGAATAAAGTCTTTTCTAAACACTCTCCCTAGTGCCTGTAACGTCTCTCCCTGCATTAAGTTCACTGTAAAATGGTGGAGACTGGGCAGGAGGAGGCTTTTTATATTACTGTGACATAACAGGGGCTGGCTATCTGCTGATTGGCTGTCTGCATGGCATTATGGGTGCTCCATCATTCCCTGGCTTCTTACTTTTACTTTGTAACATGTGCAGAAGCTATTTTAGAAAAAAATTGATTTGTTACCACGATGCGCGAGAAAATTCAACTTCAGGACAAATCAATTTTTTTCAGAAATTTGGATCGAATTCCACTTCGTCAACTTTGATAGAGATGTGTGAATATCTTTCCTTCATGTAACTAGATAGATTTTTTAATGTAGTTGCCTTAAGCTGCTTGTTCCTTATCTCAACTGCTTCCCCCCTCCTCCATTGCTTCAAGTTGTCTATTTTTCCAACACTGAAGTGAGAATGGAGGGGATTGAAGCTGCAATAGGCCCCTCACTTCTCCCACAGAATGATGTATAGACTGTAGAAGAATGTTTGAGCCAATTTTGCTAGATACATATATCTATATTATTCACTGCCTATAGAAAAGCACCTCCTTGAAGTGTCACATATGATGTATGTAGTATTGATGTTAGTAAGGCCACCATTTTAACATGGCACTCACCCACAGGTGTTTACATTAGTTCACATACCAAAGTTTGTAAGATAGTGCACACTGCGCAGACTCCAAGTGTTATCTCCTTTCTTTTTATTTCTTTTTCCTTAGCCAATGAAATAATAAGGCTTGAATAATAAGGCACCCCCCTCTGAAGATGTAAAATGGCTTTACTCATTGTAATAAAAAAAGAGATTGCATTGACCAGCTTTGTGTCAGTGTGTGTCTCTCCACGCTTGGATATTAACTCCTTGAGGGTACCTTGATTTGGTGCACCAGGGTGTATCTTAAATGCTATAATTAAAGCAACTTCAACAGTTGGCTTCAGAAAGTGGGGCCCCAGATGAAGGGAGCATCAACAGCTGACACATAGGGGCCCTAGGACCTGACAAACAGCAGAAAGGAGATGACCAAGAAAGGTAAGAAAACCCATTTATTTTACCTGCCTCTCTGCTATTCAGTTCGTCACATCATGGTGGCTTAGTCTGCTGGAATGCTGAAAGTCTGGGACCATAGTCTTAATTGATAGATCACGCTGGTGTGTGTATATGTGTTTATGTGCGTCAGTATTGTCTGAGGAGTGAATTGAGCACGGACGGTTAAAACCACAGACAAAGGGAGGGGACAGTGACCTCCTGGTTTGGCCTCAAGGGTGTTGATACACCAATGAGGGACACAAATTATTCCGCTTGACCCGTGGGAAGAGGTGCGAAGGACGTCCGCCTGACCGCGGGAGGAGATCCGGAGGAACTCCGACTGACCTGTACCAGAAGAGGTGCGGTGGACGTCTGCCTGACCCGTACAGGAAGACGTGCGGATCCGCTTGACCCCCAAGGGGGAAGACCTGCGGAGAGGAGTCCTGGCTGACTATTCAGATTGAGCCAACCAGAGGGGAGGGTAAATCCTTTGTTTGTGGAGGAAAGAGTTAACCTGCTCACTCCTCTGTTTTGTGTGTCAGTCTGAAACATTGCTGTTGAAATGGGCCAGACATATTAAAAAGGAGACTATACAACCCCCCAGCTAGTAGCCAGGAAAAAGGGGAATAGATATGTGAAAAACTATAAGACGTTGATGAAGATTACAGGATGTGATATTACTTGAGAACTGAATGTTAAAATGTGGAAAAAAAAAAGATGTACGTGTGTACTGTGGGACAAGATGAGCCACCACACTAAAATGTCGCTCAAGAAAGGTTTCTCAGTAGCCCATTGAAAAGTGCCCTCCTCCAATCTGTAGTGTCTGCGGACAAACAAAATCTCAAAGTCTCGGGAAAGTTGGATGGCTCCTTGAGAGATAAGAGTCATGGAGGAGGGGGGCTAATTTCTATCCCCCAGCTTTAGTTTGCCTAGTCTGCTAGGCAAACATTGCTTAGATAAGAGATGCAGGCAATGAAAAGAG
Organism: Bufo gargarizans; assembly: GCF_014858855.1. NCBI lineage: Eukaryota > Metazoa > Chordata > Amphibia > Anura > Bufonidae > Bufo > Bufo gargarizans. Next base: position 73,763,096 of record NC_058089.1, read on the forward strand.
AAAAAAAAGAATTTCTATGAGAAGGGGGAGGGAATATACTGTGCGGTGTAAGTAATGTAATGTGTGTGATAATCTTTTATAAGACAAAGGTGAAAATTAACTTTATGCTGTCTTGTTATAAGATTTTGATTAATCACAGATTGAAGACCAGAAGATGTTGGAAAGCAAGTCAGAACAACAACAGAGATCATCAGCAATTCTGGATGTGGTGTGTCTGTTTCGAGGAAAGCTGTGTCTGTTTGTGCTGCAAGTTTTATGATGAAACAAAGTAAACTGTACAGCTGGTTTGGAGGCCATAGATCAGGGATGCTCAACCTGCGGCCCTGCAGCTGTTGTAAAACTACAACTCCCACCATGCCCTTCTGTAGGCTGATAGCTGTGTGCTGTCGGGGAATTATGGGAGTTGTAGTTTTGCAACAGCTGGGAGGGCCGCAGGTTGAGCATGCATGTCATAGATTATTCCGTGGAATGTGAATGGGTGTGGCTTTGAGTTGTAGTAGAGCTGAGTATGTGTGAAGTGAAGGCCGATGAATGCTTAGCAGAGCTGTGTGTGCAATCCGTACGTCATGTATAAGAGCGTGGTTATGAGCCGTTTGTGAAAATGAATACATTAAAATGTGAAGGAGTATGGAGTACTATATTTGTTTTTATAATATGCACATGGGGGGATTTTATTTTGTTTTTCTTGGAAGATTTTTGGAGTTTTTATTGTTGACAAAAGTTTTAACTGAGCCCTAAATTTTTTTAAATCGAAGTCCATGAAACATTTCCTATGGGCCCTTCATGTGTTCATGTCTGTATTGTCAGACCTGGTCATTTAAACGTTTGAAGTTACGTGCTATATGTTAAATGTTTGTGCTAACATCAGAGATCTGTTATCATGAACAGCTAAGGCAATACTGACGGACAGAGGGAGGATCACACTGTCCGACTGGAAGGGGTGGACTTAGATTACTTAGAGGAGAGGGAGGAGGACAGGGTGGACGTCACAGACATCGACAGCCCTTGTGCCCATCCCCTAGTTACAAGACACCCCCCACGAAAGATGAGAAGTCCTGGGTTTTAGTCTATTAAATTCCACAATAGGGAAAGCTGGGTACTTCTGTAAACCAATATGCAGAGTAACATCAAACAGCATTGGTGGTTCAGTGGTGCCAACCACTGGTAGTGTTCCTCGGGCATTGTCTCAGCCCTGATGCCAAACGTCTCATTGAAGTGATGAAAAAGTAAGTTTGCCACCCTATAGTGGTCCTGGGAGTTGAACCTTCAGAGGTTGTGGGACCCAGAGCCCAGAAGAGAGAGAGTTGTGCTGTGTGTGTGGTACTCCTCGTCCACACCACACAAGAGGATTGCATTCTGTGTTGACCATGCCCGGATCATTGTCCGTCCCCACAGACACCCATATTTTTGTCATGAGAACAACACAAAGACAGGTGAGGGGGAAAAGTTAGATCAAGATTAGGAAGCAGGAAATTCAGTATCGGCTGTGCTTTTAAACATTTTAGCAGATTCAAGTCTGGCCCCAATTATATCCCTCACTCTGGGTGATACAGAAGTAGTCCCGTTTTTGATTGATATTGGTGCAGCCAGGACAGTTGTGCACAGCAAATATGTCCCCCCCCCCTCCAGGACACCAGTCTTTGGGTAGAAGTGGATGGGAAAGTAATACACACCCCTTTTTAACAGAACCCATCCGTATTAGATTTTCCCTTAACTGAGAAGTGCTTGCCCATTTACTGTCAGCGATAACGCCCCTTGTTGCCTCCTTGGTACAGACTTGCTTGCAAATGTACATGCTAGCATCTCATATGAGGAGGACGGCACTGTGACGCTTACAGGTGCCCCCAATGAGCAGGAACCTTGTTTGTTGGCCATCAGTGATAAAAATTCCCTGGTCCATGTTTGTGTCAGTACTCTCAAAATATAAGAAGGGCAAGCGCACTCCACTGTGATTGATTCGGCAAATGTTTTCTTTTCAGCACCATTATTTGTTTGCCTTCACACATGAGATTAAACAGTATACCTGGGTGGTGCTGCCACAGGGAGCCTAAAACTCACCCAGTATGTATACTGCAGCCATGTCACCCCTGTCCTTTTTTTAGCTGATCATGCATGCAAGTGAGAAAAAAAAAGAAAAGAAAACTTCAGTTTTGTTGCATTACTGCTACCTCCCTGGGATGAAACATCTCATCCCTGAATGTAAGAAGGCTGTGGAGGACATCCCTTTTTCCCAGAAACATGAATGCACTGAGGACATTTTTGGGTCCCGTTTCTTATTGCAGACCTTGGATACACAAGTTTGATGCAGCCTCCCTATGATTGTTTGTCCTTTAGTCCCTTCCACCTTATATATGAGGTGGTAGATGCCTTTTTTGCCAAAACCTGGCAATTTTAGTGCTCCCCGCACTGGGCCTATTAGATTATCACATTTAGATTGTATTTTACAGAAGTGAATGGCCATGCCCCAGCTGTCCTCAGAAAAGTGTGCGGCCAGCAACAATGCTCTGTAGCATATTATTCCGCCAGACTTGGCCCCATGGCCAGAGGTGCCCCCTTTCTGCATCAGAGCTGTAGAAGTTGTACAAGCCATGCTTGATAAAAGCTCTGAGATAGTCCTGAACCACAAAGTGACATTACTTCTATCCTCATGAAAGTACAACCCAAAAATCTTTTTGTTCTCCGCTATTTGAGAATGCAGTTATCCATTTTGTTGCCTGACAATGTTGCTGTCCAAAGGTTTATTGCTTTGACTCCAGCCACCCTGTTGCCTCTGGAACAAGGGGGAGGGAAGAGTTAGGGCATTTAAACTTTTCTTCCAGATCCAGAGGAAGAGGCTCATGACTGTTTGCAGATGATGTCACAAGAGACAACGGGATGTGGTAAATCAGCCATTAGGTAATTCAGATCGTGTGCTCTTTGTGGATGGATCGAGGTATGGCCAGGATGGCAGGTACTACACAGGTTGGGCAGTGGTGACTAAACATGACACTCTTGAAAAAAAAACAAAAAAAACCATAGTCCTTACTACCACACATGTCTGCTGAAGAAGTAGAGCTAAAAACTCTAAAAATGGCTTGCAGATATGCAGAGGAAAAAAACAAACAAAAAAAAAACAGCATCATGTACTCTGATTCTAGGTATGCCCTTGGGATGGCCCATGACTATTGGCCCATTTGGAAAGCCAGAGAATTCCTGACTGCTTCAGGTAAACCCATTGAAAATGGGAAAGCAGTGAGGTCTCTGATGGAAGCCCTCATGTCCCTAACTTGAGTGGCAGTGATAACAACAAAAGGCCACTGTAAAACAGACTCAGAGGAGGCAAAGGGAAAAGCCATGGCAGATCAGGTGGCGAAAATGGGTGCCAAATTGGTATACCGCTGCCTTAAGTGGCCACAGTTCAGGTACCTGAAATAACTCCTCTTGTCTCCTGGAAGTTCTTAAGACCTTACAGAACCAGGTGGGGGAGGAGAAAAGGGACTGGAGAATGGAAAAAGGGGGGCTACAAATGAGGAAGGCCTAATACAGTTCCAAGGGAAACTCTGCCTTCCCAGGTCCCTCTACCTCACGATGGCACAGGCAACCTGTGGAGTGGTCCGCCAGGCAAAAACTGCTATATATGATTTATTACATAGCTCATGATATGCCCCAGAGTTCAGCACTGTACCAGTTAGATTTACTTAAGTATGTATGATTTGTGCCCAGAACAACCTGGGCAAGGTAGCTAAGGTACCCCAGAAACACACGTCTTGCCCTTTGCATCTGATTCAACGCTTGCAGACTACCTTTACCTACTACCCAAGGTGGGCATGTATGAGTATGTATTGGAGTGTGATGATTTGTTTTCAGGATGGCCAGAAGCTACCCAAAGCAGCAAAGAAGATTATGGCCGAAGTTGTATGCAGGTATGGGGTACCTGAGACCATTGAAAGTAACAGGTGTTCACTTCACAGGTGAAGTGATGCAGGAGATAATGAAGGTTTTGGGTGTGGAACAAGCCTTACATGCTTCGTACCATCCACAAAGCAGCGGTAGGGTAGGGAAAAAGGAAATGAACGGGACACTAAAGTTAAAGATTCAAAAAGTTATGAACAGAGTGCCTGCTAGTAGCCCTCTTTTCAGTAAGGTATACGCCTAACAGTTAGACAGTCCTTAGTCCCTATAAGGTCCTTTTCGGGTCAGCCCCAGGATAGCATTACATTTCACACAGCAGCTCCAGATGCAACATAGTTGTCTGACAGATTATGTGATCAGTTTGCACAAGCATTTGATTAAAATAAATTCTCGAGTTTTTGCTTCACATCCAGATATTGATAAAGTACCAGGAACCCACCCACTTGTGTCTGAAGATTGGGTGGTAGTAGAAAGACACGTTAGAAAAGTCCTCAAACCCTGGTTTGATGGTTCATTCCGAATATTGCTGACCACAAACACAGTGAAGCTCAAAAGAAAGCATAATTGGAGTCATTTCAAGAAATAGTTTTTCTGGAGACTTGAAAGGATGAGGTTTCTTGTTCCCCCTTGTGAGACTGCTGATCCTGACTCAAAAGAATATGGATTTTAAATGAGATAGTAAAAATTGGTTTCTGGGGTGTGAAAAAGTTCAAAGGAAGAACAAAGTTGTTACAGTCTGATACTTCTAGCCCAGTGACCCATTGATAGTATTGCCCAAAGATTCTCAGGATTAATAGTTCTTATGTTCTCAATAGTCAATGGGCACAAGGGCTTGAGAATTGATATCATCATCGTTGTTTTAGTTTTGCTTGTACTAATTATCTGCTGTGTTATTCCCTGTGTAACGAAATTGTTCAGCAAGGCAGTTGACAAGGCTGTACCAGAGATGATGATGGGAGAATTGTATGAAGACTTCGATCCAGGAAATCAGAAGCACTGATGACCTCCAGTCTTCCCCCATATGACGTCAGCACAAATTAGTGAAAGATCATCTGACTTCCCCGTGCTCAAATCCAGTATCATGGGAGGCTATTCATTAGGAATAAGCTTGTCATGGAAGCTGCCGAAGAGGATGTCGGAGCATTGGGACAGATGTTTAGGTTTAGGGAAAGAATGAGATTCAAGGGAGGACTGATAGAGATGTGTGAATATCTTTCTTTCATGTAACTAGATTGATTTTCTTATGTAGTTGCCTTAAGCTGTTTGTTCCTTATCTCAACTGTCTCCCCCCCTCCCTTTGCTTCAAGCTGTCTATTTTTCCAACACTGAAGCGAGAACGGAGGGGGATTGAAGCTGCAATAGGCACCTCCTTGAAGTGTCACATATGACGTATGTAGTATTGATGTTAGTAAGACCGCCATTATAACATGGCCCTCACCCACAGGTGTTTACATTAGTTCACATACCAAAGTTTGTAAGATAGTGCACACTGCGCAGACTCCAAGTGTTATCTCCTTTCTTCTTATCTCTTTTTCCTTCTTAGCCAATGAAATAAGAAGGCACAAGCCTCAGAGGGGGGATGCCCACCCTCTGAAGATGTAAAATGGCTTTACTCATTGTAATAAAAAAAGAGATTGCCTTGACCAGCTTTGTGTCAGCCTGTCTCTGTCATGGAACCATGAACCAGACGTACAACAAGAGATGAGTGGAAATAAGAAGGCTTTATTGAAAATCAAGCTGTAAGGCAAAAGTCCAAACGGATGGCTAAACCGAAGCAGGGTCTTGCGAAGCCAGAGGTCAGGAACCAGAAGGGTAGTCAGACAAAGCCTGGATCAGGAACCAGCAGGGTAGTCAGACGAAGCCTGGATCAGGAACCAGCAGGGTAGTCAGACGAAGCCAGGATCAGGAACCAGAAGCAGCAGCAGTCTTAGAAGCATGTGAACACAGGAGGACCAAGCAAGGAACTGAAGCCACAGACCTCCTATATATATGAGCTAGGCATCCAGCTCCTCCCAGTGGGAAGGAGGAGCCGCAGGGTGGAAGGCTACAAGAAACCCAGAAACCAAGATGGCCGCCAGTACATGTCAAACGAAGGAGAGCAGCAAGAAGGTAAGACCATGACAGTCTCTCCACGTGTGGATATTGACCCCTTGAGGGTACCTTTAATTAAAGCAACTTCAACAACTTTGATTCGCTCATCTCTAAATATCACCTCCACAGAGTCCTGCTATCAATATCATTGAGTCTGTCTAGGATTACTTGAAGAGACAGATGGATTTGAGCAAGTCTACATCCACAGAAGGTCTGTGGTTAGTTCTCCAAGATGTTCAGAACAACCTCCCTGCTGAGTTTCTTCAAAAGCTGTGTGCAAGTGTATCTAGAAGAATTGATGCTGTTTTAAATGGCTGGTCATACAAAATATTGATCGGATTTAGAGTTCTCTTTTGTTCATTCATTTTGTTAATGTATAAAAGGAAACTATTAACAAATTTGTTCCACACCTGCCTAAAATTTTTGCATAGTACTATCTATCCATCTATCTCATATCTATCTCATATCTATCTAGCTATCTACAGTATCTAGTTTCATGCCAAAGTTTCCTCATAATTAGTACAATATTTTGAAGATCTTGCTCTTAATTGTTTTGTCAATCTATTAGGCCTGCCTCATGCACACAAACATGTTTTCTTTCCGTGTCCGTTCAGTTTTTTTTGCGGACCGTATGTGGAACCATTGATTTCAATCTGTGAGAAAAAAAAACTGAAGTTCCTCCGTGTGCATTCAGTTTCCGTATGTCCGTATTTCTGTAAAAAAATAGAACATGTTCTATTATTGTCCGCATTATGAACAAGAATAGGACTGTTCTATTAGGGGCCAGTTGTTCTGTTCCGCAAAACACGGAATGCATATAGATGTCATCCGTATTTTTTGTGTATCCATTTTTTGTGGACCGCACAATACATACGGTAGTGTGCATGAGGCCTTAGCCTGATAAAACCATTAAAAAAAAGAGGTGTGTCTTAAATGGGTTGTCCATCTTTTACGGTTTTAAGCGATGACCTATTCCCAGGATAGGCAATCACTAGCTGATCAGGGCGGTTGCGGCACCTCACAACCCTGCCGATCAGCTGTCTGACTATTTCATTGTGTTTAAGCATAGGCATTTTCTACCTGAGGCAAATGCTTGTCATAATGCGTGTTTCCCTAGTGATATAAATTATCATTCTAAATTCTCTACACTTCCTAGAGTGAAAGCCTCTAAATTAGGCCTCATGCACACGGACGTTTTTTTTCACGGTCCGCAAAACGGGGTTCCGTTGGTCCGTGATCCGTGACCGTTTTTCCGTCCGTGGGTCTTCCTTGATTTTTAGAGGATCCACGGACATGAAAAAAAAGTCATTTTGGTGTCCGCCTGGCCGTGCGGAGCCAAACGGATCCATCCTGAATTACAATGCAAGTCAATGGGGACGGATCCGTTTGATGTTGACACAATATGGTGGCATTTCAAACGGATCCGTCCCCATTGACTTTCAATGTAAAGTCTGGAGTTCTGTTATACCATCGGATTGGAGTTTTCTCCAATCCGATGGTATATTTTAACTTGTAGCGTCCCCATCACCATGGGAACGCCTCTATGTTAGAATATACTGTCGGATATGAGCTACATCGTGAAACTCATTTCCGACAGTATATTCTAACACAGAGACGTTCCCATGGTGATGGAGACGCTTCAGGTTAGAATATACAAAAAAACTGTGTACATGACTGTCCCCTGCTGCCTGGCAGGTGCTGCCAGGCAGCAGGGGGCAGACCCCCCCCCCCCTGTTTTTAACTCATTGGTGGCCAGTGGGCCCCCCCTCCCCTGTTGTTAACTCGTTGGTGGCCAGTGTGCGCACCCCCCTCCCTCCCTCCCTCTATTGTAATAATAGCATTGGGGCCAGTGTGCGCGCCCCCCCAACCCCCCCCTCCCTCTATTGTAATAATAGCATTGGGGCCAGTGTGCGCGCCCCCCCAACCCCCCCCCCTCCCTCCCTCTATTGTAATAATAGCATTGGGGCCAGTGTGCCCCCCCCCCCCCGATCATCGGTGGCAGCGGAGTAGAAGATTCATACTTACCTGGCTGCTGGCTGCTGCGATCTCTGTGTCCGGCCGGGAGCTCCTCCTACTGGTAAGTGACAGGTCTGTGCGGCGCATTGCTGTCACTTACCAGTAGGAGGAGCTCCCGGCCGGACGCAGACATCGCAGCAGCCAGCAGCCAGGTAAGTATGAAAATCTTCTACTCCGCTGCCACCGATGATCGGGGGGGGGGGGGGGGGGTGCGCACACTGGCCCCAATGCTATTATTACAATAGAGGGAGGGAGGGGGGGGGGTTAGGGGGGTGCGCACACTGGCCCCAATGTATTAAAACAATAGAGGGAGGGAGGGGGGGTTGGGGGGGCGCGCGCACACTGGCCCCAATGTATTAAAACAATAGAGGGAGGGAGGGAGGGGGGTGCGCACACTGGCCACCAACGAGTTAACAACAGGGGAGGGGGGGCTGCACAATGATATTCAAACTGGGGAGGGGGGGGTCTGCCCCGGGGAGGGGGGGGGGTCTGCCCCCTGCTGCCTGGCAGCCCTGATCTCTTACAGGGGGATATGATAGTACAATTAACCCCTTCAGGTGCCGCACTATCATATCCCCCTGTAAGAGATCAGGTGCTGCCAGGCAGCAGGGGGCAGTCTTGTACACAGTTTGTAGTGTATTCTAACTAGAAGCGTCCCATCACCATGGGAACGCTTCTGTGTTAGAATATACTGTCGGATCTGAGTTTTCACGAAGTGAAAACTCAGCTCTGAAAAAGCTTTTATGCAGACGGATCTTCGGATCCGTCTGTATGAAACTAAAACCTACGGCCACGGATCACGGACACGGATGCCAATCTTGTGTGCATCCGTGTTCTTTCACGGACCCATTGACTTGAATGGGCCCGTGAACCGTTGGCCGTGAAAAAAATAGGACAGGTCATATTTTTTTCACGGCCAGGAAACACGGCTCACGGATGCGGCTGCCAAACGGTGCATTTTCCGATTTTTCCACGGACCCATTGAAAGTCAATGGGTCCGTGAAAAAAAACGGAAAACGGCACAACGGCCACGGATGCACACAACGGTCGTGTGCATGAGGCCTTACTATAAGACACGGGTCCCAAGGTTATGGTTGAATTATTTACTTTAGAAAGTAAAAAATAAATGTTAAGGTCAAATAGAAGAATACATGTTCCTTTGGGAATGAATGCTATAAGCCTTATGGTGTCACTGTTTAACAGCTCTTGTTCTCACTGGAATGAAAAACTAGGAAAATTACTATTTAAACATGAAATACACCATACATCATGGAATATGATTGTTAGTGTAAATATTAAGACATCTAAAATATATAAAACTATTTTTTGCATATTTATCATAATTTATGTCAATCCTTTAATAAAAGAACAACATAATACATCTGAAAGTCAACAGAGGCTAAGTGAATCATAAAGATAGTCCGTTTTAAAAAGAATATTAAAGTGAAAGGCAATGGAGGCTGCGCAGCAACATGCTTCCATCTGCAGTTATAATATGTACAACTAGGAAAAAATATTAACATTATGTGTGTATATAAAATGTTTGTGTACGTTGAGAGCTAAGCCACAGCTTCCTGGTTTGTAAGCTTAATATGAAATAAGAGAGGATGTCCTGAAAGACTGTTTCGGAAAATGTAGCTGATTGTCAAGATAATAAAGTAGCAAGTATTACATTGCATTTACATTAAGTAATATTGTGTAAAAAGAGTATGTTGTATGCTTGGTTAATAGGGGTTGTCAAGGTTTTTGATATTGGTGACCTATTCTTAGGACAGATCATCAGGTCTGTGGGGGCCTGACACCCCGCTAATCACCTATTTAGAGTAGCCCCAGATGGTGGGGCGATAGTGGATGGAGCTGGTGACTGGGGTGCTGCTCCCATACACTTCAATGGGAGAAACAGTGAAGTTACCAACTCTTTCCTCTACACAATGGATGAAGCTGAGTAGTTGAGGGCCTGTCCTGACAATAGGTCATCAATATCAAACTCCTGGACAACCCCTTTGAATTTTAGAGTTTAGAGAAAATAGGCAATGTTGCCATGGTACCAACCTATAAGAAAAAACTCACATATAATGTATAGATTACACTGGGGTCTAGTATAATATACTGAGCCAACCCAAAAACAGAACCAATAACCCCAAAGAAAAGTGGGAGACACACATATAAAATATATGTAATTTATTGAGACATGATCACATAACAAACAATATATGAAACAAAAGGCACAAGTGTACAGGAGGGGGGGAGACCTCATGTAAGGAGGTCAGATACAACCTCTCTCCCAAACACCCAACTGGCAGGGAAAAAGATGTCACAGCCCTAGGTATACATCAGCATGAAAATTGTGAGAACTGTAGGTTCACTCAAAGTGACATGTACTGGTATGTATGTTGCATGCACAGAAAGATAAATGAAAAAATGTACAAATAGCACAAGGCAAACTAGCCCACCCAAAAACATGAGATGGCCACATAAGGTATGCACATAGCCATTGAACTGTACAATACAGACAGAGGCAAGTGTGCCAAGTGCAGGTGGCAATAGAGATATAAAAATAAACTAACTGAGCAAAACAACAAAACATGTATTACCCATGATGTGCTGGACCCAGAGCGTGTGACCAAAAGCTGCACCTCGACGTACGTTTCACCTGGAGAGGCTTCGTCGTTGCCATGTAACTACTTCAAGGACAACACAGCAGAACTTCTAATCACCATGAATGGGTACAGGTAGTATTTAGTGTTGAACGAATGGAAGTTAACGAAATGGACTTCGATCTGAATTTCAGGAAAATTTGACTCACAACAAAGCCGAATTTCCTTGTGCTTTGTGGTACCGAATTGATTTTCCCTGAAATGTCAGTAAAAGTTTAAAAAAAAATAATCTTACTTACCAGATCCATTTGAGTGTGAAGAGGCTGCTACGGCCACCTTGTTTGAAGATCCCACGTGAAATCTCATGCATGGTGATGTATGAAGTCACCATGCTGACAGATTTGATGTCGTCATCATGCGCCGTGCGAGATTTCGCGCTGGAAATTCAAGCAAGATGGCTGTGGTGCCCTCTTTGCACTCAAAGGGATGAGGTAAGTACAATAACATTTAAAAAAATGCTTTAATATTGATATGAGATGCCACGATCAGCGATGAACGCAGCATCTCAGGGGTTCGATGATGGAGGTGGTGCAATTGCAGTTCCCTCTAATTGCACCCGCTACTTATAATAAAATGTGCTTCGTGAGAAAGTAATTCATCAAGAAGACAATTTTTTGGGCAAAATTTGGTCAGGCAGCCGAATAGTCATGGAAAACAGAACCGGAGAACTTAAGAATACTGGTTAACCAAAAGCTAAGTAGCAGTAATCAATGCTAAGCAGCGTTGAAAGCCATATCTTCAGACCCCCATACTTTGAACAACTTCTCCAGATCAACCTCTGGCTTTCATTGCATCCAAAACAAAAGTAGGACTCATCACTGAAGAGGATAGACCTCCATTCCAGCCTTTATTGCCGTCTTGCTGTGCACAATGATAGCCGTGAGAGCAGTGGTGTGAGGTCAATAGAACACCTGTAGCTGGATGTCTGCATCATAACTCAGTGTCATGCAAATGTCTTCTGGTTTGTATAGACACTGTTTGCTGTCCAAGGTTTGGGATATCATGTCCAATTTCACTTGCAGTACAGAGTGGATGACTATGCGCTGTTCTTTTAAGCAGACGGTCCGTCCACCCTTCTCCCAGCGATCAGAACACCCAATGTTAAACAGTGCTAACATCTCGGCCTAGGCTGGTAACAACCTGCTGGAATGATAAACCAAAGTTTCTCAGTTCAAGGAAGGATGCTGTCCTTGTCAGTTTGCAACAAGTGGCGATAATTGCCATGTCGAAATCAGGAGGCATCACGCAATCATTTCACATCACAATTTTTGAGGTTTCTTGTGGCTAAAAAAAAACTTTGGCTTACTGTATATCTGGCTTTTATGTCTCACCCACATACCACAGATTGGAGCTAGGTGCTTGAAAATATGATCATTTGCAGACCTTTGCGACACTTGCTACTTCCTCGATAACCTTGAGAAACCAAATTTACAGAGTTGAGAAAATCATCGTCTTTTTAAACAACAAAATCAAATTGCATGCACCTTGCACAGCTTTTGTTAAAAGATAAAATCACTTTATTCACAGAGTTAGGCTACATGCACATGACCGTATGTGTTTTGCGGTCCGCAAATTGCGGATCCATTGTAACAATGCCTAAAACGGAAAAGAATAGGACGTGTTCTATTTTTTTTGCGGGGCTACAGAACGGACATGCTGATGCAGACAGCACACGGTGTGCTGTCCACATTTTTTGCGGACCCATTGAAATGAATGGGTCCACATCCTATCCGCAAAAAAAGAAAGGAACGGACACGGAAACAAACAACGTTGGTGTGCATGTAGCCTTCTAATGAAATCAGTTTTGGCAATGAGTAGCTGATAGGACTGAGACAATATCCTGTTACGTATCAGGGAATAAAATTCAAACGCTTGGAACAAATAATCACATTGTTATGATGCTGGGAATATGAAGTGAATTCTTACTTTTACCGTTCGCACGTTATGTTGGAGTAATATTTTGCCAAGACTAGTTTTCTCATATTGTATTCAAAGCCAGAACTATTTTTACAAAAAAAAATCTTTAATCTTTAATCTCAGTTATGTCATTTTGAGTTACAAAAAATTCATAATACATTTTCCTGTGTCTTACACAAAAATAAGACAATTATTTAATAGGCTTAGGTTATGACTGTGGTCACTTTTATATGTAGAATTTGTTCTTGTACCTTTATACCATAGATTAGTTTCAGGTAAATGATAGAACCTAGTGATCACAATCGGCTCATGTACGACTTACGGTATATAGTGGTTCCACCTTGAAAATATTTAGCATTTCAGTGATATACAACAGGGCTCTGCGCTGCTGTCAGGCTGTCCAGTAATCCAGGACTAGAAAAAGACAAAAGATTGTAACCAAGAATGCTGATTAGCCGGCACTGATACTTACCGCTTTTCTCGCCTATTTCTTCCAGCAATGTGCCCCAGTACTCCCCACTACTCATAACACTTTCCTGGATGCAGCGATGATATTCTAGCACAAAGGACACTGTGTAGCCATTGACATTATTGCTAAGGCCAGTGATTGGTTGCAACGGTTAGCTGTGTGCATGGGACATCTCTGCATCAGCCAGGAAAACCAACAGCAATGGGGTGGAATGGAGCGCAGCGCAGGAAGAGAGGTGAGAGGGGTAAGTATCACTTCTTTAGTTGTTTAATAGGGGCTTCCAAAATGTTATTGACCTCACAGGACACCTTTATCCACTGTCTCATTCAATCTTCTTTTACCCTTTGTTTTGTGGCTATAGGGAATGGGATCCCTCTTTCTGGTGACTGGTGCAGGCATTTTGGCCTCCACCTATCTACCGTTTATCGCCTACTCATACAGTGGATGCATAAAAAATACTTAAAAAGGTTATCCATGAAATTATAATGATAACTTCTCCTCAGGATAGATTATCATTGTCACGTCAGCAGGGGTCTCAATCCTGTACCCCTGCCGATCAGCTGCTTTAGAGAACCGCTGTTTGATTGGTACTATTTTGGGGTACATTCAACTTTTTTTTTTTATTATTACAGCGTTCACTTGATGGTTTGGATAATGTGATATTTTTATAGAGCCCGTTGTTACGGATACAGCGATACCTAATATGTCTGGTTTTATTTTTTATTTTTTTTACAACTTTATATGTGTTTATTAAGGGAAAGGGGCGTTTTTTACTAGAAACTTTTTAACATTTTTTTTTTGTCCCACTGTGGGACTTCAACTTTTGGGTGTCTAATCCCCTCTACAATGCTTTAAAATACATCATGTTGATGAGAGTTTGTAGAATCTCTCATTCCCGATAATTGGCTCATGTACTTTTGCCTGATATAATAATTATTATTTCAGTATGATTTTTTATTGCCAACATTACATAATCTACTGAAGTAAATGTGACTGAGCTGCAACAACAACGGACAATATCTAGCTCCTGGGACCTCCACCGGCTCCATGCATGGACTAGTTTTGGAGTGGGCAGTCATGGCAAAGAGTAAGCTACACATGTAACAGTCATTCTGTCCATTAAAACGAACTGGAATGAGAAGTGCAGATGGACAGTATGACCATGCTGAATCTAGGTGAGGGTGAGAAGATCCAGAAAAGTCACCTTCATTGATTCTTAGTAGCAAGCTGGCCATTTGCTTTGCAAACTTGTGCATTTATTCCACAATTTTTTTTATCTGTTCATCGCCTACAAATAGTTGTATGTTGTGAATGTAAAATGTTGCAGACTTACAATGCAGGCTTACATTATACTGTAAAAAGATTGAAGGAAATCTTTTAAGTTCTAAATCATTTCTAACATGTAAAACGTAGTTCTACATCTACAAAAATAAAAGCTCATCGAGGCTGCTTTCAGACATTGGTTTTTGATTATGTTTTTCAACACTTTTACAGTTTTAGTGTTTATTTTGCACATGCATTTTTCATTTTTTTTGCGGTGAAATGCCAGCTCCAATTAGCTGAAGGTCTAGGGTAAATATGAAATGCAGGACACGCAAGCATTTTTTTTTCTAACTGGTCTTTTTTTATTAGGTGGTACTTTTTGTCTTTCTGGCTTCTTTTCAAAAACGCATCATGCTGGAGCTCTTGGTGCTTTTTCAGGCTTTTTCACACCACCATTTCTATAGAGGAAAAATGCTATTAGAAACAGAAGAGACCTGTGGTTTTCTAAAAGGCAGAAGCCTGCACATGGCCGGCTATATGGAAGAGATACGAAACCTCGACCGCGTATGTGAAGTTTTCCTCTATTCACAGGATTGGGGATAACTATTCGGTCAGTGGGTACCTACTGCGGGAACCCAAACCAATCATGAGAACGTCACCCGTAGCCCATGGAGCCCCCTTAAATGAACAGAGCGGCCAGCCAGGCATTTCTGCAGCCACTTCATTCATTCCTATGGGAGTTCTGGAGATAGGCGAGTGCTGCACGTATGTAAAACTGGCCACTCCGCGTGTATAGGGTCCTAATTTTTATTATTGCGGGGGTTCCAGCAGTTGGATCCCCACTTATCTGATAATTATCCCCTATTCGGTGTATAGGGGATAGCTTAACACAATGAAAATACCCCTTTAAGTTTGTGGTTGATGAAGATTCCTTGTTCAACATCTGCAGCAAAGCTTGTGTCTTAGATTTGACACATATGTCAGCAGAATACATGGAGCAACATGTTCAAAGGCATAATGTTTGCATAAATGTCCCAGAGAGAAAGCGGTAAGTACAGTGGATGGTTGACAGAGTGATCTATAATGTCCTTTAATTGGTTCCATCTGTCCATTTTGTAGCCATATGTGTCTGGTATTTATTTCTTTTGATTTTTAAAGTAGCAACATCAGATGAATATTGGATTTGTACACTCAATGTAATTCTGCCTGATGCCACATCTTGAGGGCGCAGTGAAACTATGATAGAGATACATCCCATTTTGCACCCTGTAGAGTCTGTAAAGAGGATGCTACTTTTGGTTATGAAATGTTGAGAGGTAATAGAAGACTTGCTTCTCATAAATAGGCTGACTGAATATTAACATTTAGCGTCCAGTTCTTAGAAATACGGTTTCTGGGTTTATGTCAATGAGGCAGATTCCTCTACAATGCATTTGGAAAGTCTTCAGACCCTTTGAATTTTTTCACATTTTGTTATGCTGCGGCCTTGTGCTAAAATAAAATAAAAAGTTAAAATTTTTCCCATCATTCTGCACTCAAAACTCAATAATGACAGTGAAAACAGAATGTTTAAAATCTTTGCTAATTTATTCAAAAAGGAAGTTACATTGACATAAATATTCAGATGCTTTACTCAGGACTTAGTTGAAGCACCTTTGGTAGTGATTACAGCCTCCAGTCTTCCTGGGTATGATGCCACAAGGTTTGCATACCTGGTGTTGGCGATGATTTTCTGCCAATCTTCTCTGCCGATCCTCTTGAGCTCTCTCAGGTTGGACGGGGATCATCAGTGAACACCTATTTTCAGTTTTTTCCAGAGATGTTTGATTGGGTTCAAGTCAGGGCTCTGGCTTGACCACTCAAGGACATTCACCAAGTTGTCCCTAAGCCACTCCTGTATTGTATTCGCTGAATGCTTGGGGTCATTGTCTTGTTGGAAGGTGGGCCTTTGATCCTGTTTGAGGTGCAGAGCACTCTGGATTAGGTTTCCATCTCTGTATATTGCTGAATTAAGCTTTCCATTAACCCTTAGCAGTCTCACTGTCCCAGCTGCTGAAAAAACACCCAAACAGGATGATGCTGCCCACACCATGCTCCACTGTAGGGATGGTATTGGGCAACGGCTGGTTTCCAAACAAGATGCTTAGAATTGAGGCCAAAAGGTTCAATCTTGTTTGTCACAATCGGAGAGTCCTTTAGGTGTTAACGTTCATGTATCTTTTACTGAGGAAAGGCTTAAAGCCCAGATTGGTGGAATCTTAAAGCGAACCTTTCACCTGCATTTCAGTTAATAAACTATCAAAAGTACCTTATAGATCATCCTCATTGTGTTATCATACAGTCTTGTCCCGCTTTTCTGCCATGTATATGCATGAAAAAAATCGCCTTATAAAGTACTCTTCTCCAGCTCCACAAGTCGCGATAGAAGTCAAGGGGGTAGCCCTTCCCTCACTCCAGGCTGTAACTCCCCTGCCCTAACCCCGCCTCTATGCAGTCTAATTGACACCCAGCTCAGTCGCTGGGACTGCGCTTGTACAGGCGGCGAATTACAGGATTGCGCTTGAGTCCGCGCGATAGACGGGATTGTGCTGCTACCGAGGCCGACGGCGCATGCGCCGCCTGTACAGGCGCGGTCCCGGCGACTGAGCTGGGTGTCAATTAGACTGCATAGAGGCGGGGTTAGGGCAGGGGAGTTACAGCCTGGAGTGAGGGAAGCGCTACCCCCTTGACTTCTATCGCGACTTGTGGAGCTGGAGAAGAGTACTTTATAAGGCGATTTTTTTCATGCATATACATGGCAGAAAAGCGGGACAAGACTGTATGATAACACAATGAGGATGATCTATAAGGTACTTTTTATAGTTTATTAAGTGAAATGCAGGTGAAAGGTTCGCTTTAAGTGATGGTTATAATTATCTACAGGCAGTTCTTCCCTCTTTGTAGCTTGATTTTTGCTCTGATGTGCATGGTCTCCTGTGAGCCCTTATATAGACAGGGTGTGTCTTTCCAAATCATGTCCAATCAACTGAATTTACCACAGATTATCTCCAATCAAGTTGTAGAAACATCTCAAAGATGATCAAAAGAAACTGGAGGCCCCCAGAGCTAAATTTCAAGTGTCATAGCAAAGGGTCTCAATACTAAATTTTTGTTTTTCTTTTTTAACTAGTGCACAGTACCGGCCACTAGAGAGGCCAACACTTTTTCCTATACTGTGTAAGCACGGCCACCCCTGCTGTATTGCAGGGATGTCGTAACCATGGAAACAAGCAGTGTATAATGAGATGGAAAAATAAATCCAGCCAGCAAAGGAACCAATATGGATAATGGATAGCAACAATACATTAGTAAGTGGCTTGTATTAAAGAGGAGCAGTCACCATATGCGTGTTATAATAGCTTCATGCATTTCCCATGTAATAATTCTGGAGCATCTATTCTTATGGCTGTATGTTTTGCCATTCCTGCATTATTTCTGCTAGAATTTATGAATGAATGAATTGCCAGCAGTCTGCAGTAATGGTACAGAGGGGAGGTAACCAGTTGGGGGGTGTAACTGCACAGTCTGACAATGGCAGCACTGATTTGATAGAGTGAAACTGTGCAGAGACACCCTCCCAACAGGCAACACCCCTCTGTACCCTTTCTACAGACTGCTAGGAATTAATTCATAACTCCTGGTAGAAATCCTAAAGGTGTTCAAAGGGGTAGAGGTCAGGGCGCTGTGTGGGTCTATCAAGTTCTTCCACACCAAACTCACTCAAACATGCCTTTATGGTACTTGCATTGTGCACTGGAGCACAGTATTGCTGGGGCAGAAAAGGGCCTTCCCCAAACAGTTCCCACAAAGTTCCAAGCATACAATTGTCCAAAATGTCTTGGCATGCTTAAAAATTAAAAGAGTTTTCCGAGATTTACAGATTTATGGCCTATCCTCAGGATAGGTCAGCAATATCAGAATGGTGGGGGTCCAACCCCTGGAATCCCTGCAGATCAGCTGTCTAAAGAGGCCACTGCACTCTGTGAGCACTTAGGCCTCTTCCTAGGTCATATGGCATCACGTTCATCAGCCACATGGCCTAGGCACAGCTCAGACCCATTCAAGTAAATGGGGCTGAGCTACAATACCAAGCACAAGTGCTATAAAATTCATGAAACTGTGCTTGGCAAACGAGAGGCATTGCATCCTCAAACAGCTGATTGGCGGGATACCAGGAGTTAGTCCACTGTTAGTCTCATAGCGATGCCCTATTCTGAGGCTAGGTCATCAATATAAAAATCCCAGAAAACCCCTTTAAGATTTCCTTTCACTGGAAATATAGTTGTTGGGAATGCACAAGGAGAAATCCCATGGAGGAGAAAGTGGATTGAGAAGCAGCCACTGGAGGAGGAGAAGTAACTGGTGATGAAGGCTGATGATCACAAGGACACATGCCACGATGACCAATTATCTCAGTGGCGGGCAGAGCCAGAAAGAACTGGGTCTATGGGCACGCTGGCCAGAATGGCCAGCTGTATGCTTGTTTGCTTACGTACTGCCAGGCATATCATTCACATGAAGCAGTGTGATGTTTACTGGATAGCCATGGTTTTAGATCCTCTCCATCAAAGCAAAACAAGGGAATGTTTTCCTCTTATTCAAAGAGAGGCGAAAATACCTTATTCCCAGGAAACACTGTACGCAGCTTGCTGCAGCTTTCTGAATGCAGACACCTTCTGCCTCGGTGTCTGGGGCCCCTCTCCACCCCCTGCATAGTCACTCACCTTCCCACCATTACAGCAGAAGCCACGGCAGCTGCCAGTACAGTATTATCAACATGATGGAGCAATTCTTTCATGCACCACGCCTGGCTAAGGCAAATAAGCAAACATAGACATACTGTCTCAACTCCCAGGTTCAGTCCAACCTGGACTCTGGACTTTTTCTGGTGAATGCCATATTCCCTGACCCCATGGACTTCTGGGCAGGAAGACTGGAACAGTGACTTGAACTCTTATCCAGCCTCTAGTGTCATCTTAGAGAGGGTTTTCAGCGAGGCAGGGGGCCTTGTGACACTCAAACTGACAAAGTTGTCCTCTGATAAAACATAATTTTGTCAAAATAAATGAGGCATGGATCCATGAGGATTTTCACATTCCTCTGGCTGAGGCCGATTAATAGATCTGTCCTGGCTGACAGTGCCCCATCATGCCGCCAGCCTGCCTGCCTACCATCATGTTCTGTACTATATAGCTGCTGCTGCCACCATCATGCCACTTCCGCTGTCTGCCTGCCTACCATCATGTTCTGTACTATATAGCTGCTGCCGCCATCATACCACTGCCACTGTCTGCCTACCTACTGTCATGTTTCCATATGCCACCATCATGCCACTTCCGCTGTCTGCCTGCCTACCATCATGTTCTGTATCAGATTGGTGCTTCTGCTACCACCACCGCAGCTACTGTTTCCTGCTGCTAATTCCCCTACTGTCTTTCCATTATCCCTACTGCCACTACCATTTCCACTACACAGTTTCCCCTACTACTGCTATCACCCCTAAACCGCTACATACACATCTGCTGCCTTTGAACCTACATACAAACTCCCGACAGGGAGAAAAAGAGGCATGAAGAGTGAAAATATGTATTAAAACATATATACACAAGAGTAGAAAAAATAAATCAAGATGAGGACAAAAAACATCAAATTATGAAATTGTGTTCACACATGCTGCACTGAGTACCGAACCCCCACATGAACACGCTCCCACAAAAATTGGAAATACATGTCACTATCACAGAGGTTAATGAATCCATTACAGTACAAAAGTAATCTAACACCTGGGGTGAATTCCTGCGCAGTAAACCCAGCTCTGCAGTGGGGATGGGGTTAAACCCCCACCTAAAAATTCCTACACTCCCCAGTCACTGTAGGACCAAAAAAGGAGAAGAGCAAACCCCATCTATTGTCACAGTATAGAAATCAGGGAAATAACCCACCTATGGACATGTTTGAAGCAGAGGGTCACCTTGACACACGTTTTGCGTAATAGTTTTGTCAGGAGGCTGAATAATAGCATTGTAGGGCCAGGTATAAAAAGAAGGATACTCCACTGTCAAGTTTACAATTATGTGATTGAGAGCATATGGATGTAATCCAGAATTGGGTGCATGGCCAGTGTCAGGTCACCACATCATAAAAACTTCCGCCCCAACCCAACTGAGGCCAGCAACAGGCAGCCTGCCCGAAAGTGATGCTTCACAGATCAAGGCTGACATCACTGAGCCCTCCCCTGTGGTCAAGTGCACAATCGCCTCTGGCAATCGTACCATGCCATGCTCACCCTGGATACATAAATAGTGGATAGTATGGTGGCATAAACTATATAGGGGACATAGTGGAAAGAAATTCATAGATATAGTTCTTTTAAATGGCATCGTTACTGCAGGATTAGCATATGCTTTTACAGTACCGCCCACACTCAATGAGGCAAAGTGTTTTCCTATCAGCTGCCAATAAATGATACCATTATGCTGGGCGTGATTAATCTACTTACTCCCTGTTCGCCAGGTTCGCCCACAATTCCATAGCAGCGGACATACCCAGTTTGAAATAGACCCTAGTGCAAAATAGACCCCAAAAATGGTAAAAGGGAGTGTATTATCGCAGTATCAGCAATATATGTCCTTAATACATCGCCCTAAACTGATAACGACCATTGTTTACACTCCTTCCTTTGTGCATATTATACCAATTTAAACCATTAACCTTATCACAGTGAATAGTTGTCACATTATTAATAGACAAAAACCACATACACTCACCTAAAGAATTATTAGGAACACCTGTTCTATGTCTCATTAATGCGATTATCTAGTCAACCAATCACATGGCAGTTGCTTCAATGCATGTAGGGTTGTGGTCCTGGTCAAGACAATCTCCTGAACTCCAAACTGAATGTCAGAATGGGAAAGAAAGGTGATTTAAGCAATTTTGAGCGTGGCATGGTTGTTGGTGCCAGACGGGCCGGTCTGAGTATTTCACAATCTGCTCAGTTACTGGGATTTTCACGCACAACCATTTCTAGGGTTTACAAAGAATGGTGTGAAAAGGGAAAAACATCCAGTATGCAGCAAAGCATTTGTGAATTTACAACATGCACAACCTTGAGGAGAATGGGCTACAACAGCAGAAGACCCCACCGGGTACCACTCATCTCCACTATAAATAGGAAAAAGAGGCTACAATTTGCACGAGCTCACCAAAATTGGATTGTTGAAGACTGGAAAAATGTTGCCTGGTCTGATGAGTCCGAATTTGGCGTAAACAGAATGAGAACATGTATCCATCATGCCTTGTTACCACTGTGCAGGCTGGTGGTGGTGGTGTAATGGTGTGGGGGATGTTTTCTGGGCACACTTTAGGCCCCTTAGTGCCAATTGGCCATCGTTTAAATGCCACGGGCTACTTGAGCATTGTTTCTGACCATGTCCATCCCTTCATGACCACCATGTACCCATCCTCTGATGGCTACTTCAGGCAGGATAATGCACCATGTCACAAAGCGCAAATCATTTCAAATTGGTTTCTTAAACATGACAATGAGTTCACTGTACTAAAATGGCCCCCACAGTCACCAGATCTCAACCCAATAGAGCATCTTTGGGATGTGGTGGAACGGGAGCTTCGTGCCCTGGATGTGCATCCCTCAAATCTCCATCAACTGCAAGATGCTATCCTATCAATATGGGCCAACATTTCTAAAGAATGCTATCAGCACCTTGTTGAATCAATGCCACGTAGAATTAAGGCAGTTCTGAAGGCAAAAGGGAGTCCAACACCGTATTAGTATGGTGTTCCTAATAATTCTTTAGGTGAGTGTATATTATTCAATAAACATCAATGTGGCCACATCAATGTGCACATCAGCACACCCATATCAAAAAAGGTGTGATAATTAAAGAGCGACATGCAATATTAATACAACAAAAAACAATATAAACAGTATCATGCCTCCCAAAAGATACAGGAATTCTTGCAAGTGAACATAATGTGCTTGTACAGTGTAGAAAAATATGACACAGATCAATCCTCTGAATGGTGTCACAATGAACAGCATCCAGTATCAAAGAAAACAAATGCCTCCATATTGATATAAACATATCCATCTGCAAAAACAAACACAATGCAACAGCACCCTGCAATCACAATTCTAATAGATAAAGCTGAGTGTATGTTTGTATGTCCGCTAAAGGAATCCGCACCGTCGCACTTACAATCACGAAATTTGGCACACAGGTACATCAGGTGTCCGGGAAAGTTTTAGACCGGGTCTCAGCTCTCTAGCTTGAACCGTTCCTGAGATATTCACAAAAAATGCATTAGCCAATAGAAGCTTACAGGCCCTTAGTTTCCACATACACACGGTTTTACACCAGGTTTCCATAACAACTCAGCTATTTTTCTTTACTGCTGTAGGTCAGCTTTAAAGGGGCAGGTACTGTGGAGGTAACTAATAAGGGGGTGGCCGCTGTGAAGGTCACTGTTAAAGAGGAGGGCACTGTGGATGTTACTGTTAAGGAGGCAGGCTGCTGTGAAAGTCACTGTTAAAGGGACGGGCACTGTGGAGGTCGCTGTTAAGGGAGGAGGGGACTGTGGAGACCACTATTAGAGGGGCAGCGGGGCACTGTGAGGTAATTGTTAAGGGAGCGGGGTACAGTGGAGGTCAATGTTAAGGGAGCGGGGTACAGTGGAGGTCACTGTTAAGGGAGTGGTGTACTGTGGCAGTCACTGTTAAAGGGGCAGTCGCTGTGAGGGTCTCTGTTAAAGGGGGCTGGGAAGGGTGAAGGTCACAGTTAAGGGGACTGTAACCTATGGTCAGTAAGGGGGCTGTAGAGAACACTGTTAAGGGGGCAGGCCCCTGTGGAGGTCACTGTAAAGGGTTTGGGGTACTGTGGAACTCACTGTTCAAGGGGCAGGCTGCTGTGAAGGTCAAAGTTAAGGGGGTGGGCTGCTGTGGAGGTCCTATTTTAAGGAGATGGGGCGCTGTGGGGAGGCGGGTCAGTGTTAAAGGGTGAGGGGCTGTGGAGGTCACTGTTATAGTGGATCCTGTCAATATCTTTAACCAACACACACAAACATTAAATTAAATAGATTAAATATACCTGTGCGAAGCCGGGTCCTTCAGCTAGTAATAAAATAAATACAATAGTGCCATACTCACTATAGAAAATGTACTAATGCTAATGATATGTTAGAAATCTGAGATTCTTGGCAAATACATTTTGTACAAAATTAATTCTGCCTGTCTACCACTGGCAATGAGATCTCTTTAGGACAGGAACCTACACTAAATACTACCTCTGCTGGTGCCATATTGGCCTCCATTAAATTCAGGGAATGCAGCTTCCCCATACATGCTGAGCCCACACTATATTATACCTCTTTTCAGGGGTGTTGCTATGTTAATTTTAAATTAAAAAATTACGAATATTCTAAAAAACAAATATATATCAATAGTGCTATATATTAATTTTTTAGAATATTCATCATTTTTTTTCATCTGAAGTTATCATTCCTCCCTGCTTAAGTTGCTTGTCAAATGACAAATATTCTAAAAAATAAATATATAGCACTATTGTCACATCTATGACAGGTCCCAGAAGGTCTGAAAGATTATCTGCTCATTAGTGATCTGACAGCCTCTTTTGGTTTCACTTTGTCTGTGTGTTGCTGGTATGTCCACACCTCCTGTTCAGGTGTGGATCATGTGACCTTTACCTCGCCCTATTTAGTCTGACTTTTCCCATCACTCCTTGCTTGGGATAGCTTCATTTGGTCTTGGAAGAGCTGGAGTGTGGTTTGTGTTGAAGTCCTGTTCATCCTTCATACTCTGAAGTTAAGTGTTTTGTATCCCCCCCACCCGGTTGTTTACTAGGCCTCAGTGAGACACTAGTCCCTTCACCAGGGCAGGAACAGGTGGTCTCTGCCCTCTCATTATCTTTAGGGCATCTGAGGGTCACCAGGGTTTTCTAGGTTCCTCTGTATGGGTATCTTCACCATCGAGAGGTGCCCATACAGATAGGAGTTAGGGCCAGGAGCAGGGTTTTATAGGTGGTGACCCTTTTCCTTCCCTAGCGGTGAGGCCTAGTGTCTTTCCTCTTCCTTCTTGATTGTCTTTTGGTGTTCTCCCCTGCTACATCCGTGACAACTATATTCTATAGTGCTATATATTCGTTTTTGACCACGCCTGTATTGATCGCGTAATAATCGCATATTATGCGATCATTACCTTGCCGATTTTCGAGTAAAAAAAAGAATGTAGAATATAACAAATATTCGAATTTGCGAATATTCGATGAATATTCTACAAAATATTCGCGAAATATCACAAATTAGAATATAACCCCTGCCACTCATCACTAATCCCTATGTCCATTCCGCAAATTATAGAACATGTCCTATTCTGTTAGGTATTGTGGACGAGAATAGTTATTTCTAGTGGGAATATAGTACAAAAATTCCAGGGCACCCCAGCAAGTAAAAGGAATTCTGTGTTTATTCACCAAACAGCAACTTTTTGGTCCTCTTTCTGGAACCTTTCTCAAGCAGTGATACATAAAGTGCATGGTGCATATAAATAGGGTAGCCAATTTACAACAATGATCCGTGCAATTATGTGCAAATCGATCCCAAACAACATGATTATAAAGTGTATACATAAAAATTAATTAATATACATAATGCAGTATATCATATATCATAGTCTTATATAGACATCTATGAGGGTTTTCATATGAGCTATACCACATTACTTGGTGAAAAATTAGGGTACACTTTGATGCACTTTAGTTATGTATCACTGCTTGAGAAAGGGTCCAGAAAGAGGACAGAAAAGTTGCTGTTTGGTGAATAAACACAGAATATTTGTACTATACTTCCCGGAACTTGGACAGTTTCTACAGCCGCTAGCACCCGTTTTCTACATTTTTTGCAGTGCTGCCTACATTTACTTTGTTCTATTTCTAGTGGGAGTGAGAAAAATGTGGAGCACACACTGAAGGTATCTGTATTTTGCAGTTCTATCTGTAGTTTGCAGTTCTGCAGTTTGCGGGACAAAATATGAATACAGTCATGTGCATGAGGCTGTGTGCGCTATTGTCTGCATGCCTGGGTGGAGAAGATCCTATTAGGACCCTGAGAGATCGGTTCTTGTCTACATCACTTTAAATCAAAAGATGCATCTAAGTGTGACTCAAAGGGGAAAAGGAAATGTTCACTAATATTTTCTTAGGAATGGTTTCTCTTTTTCTTAAAAACACACTCCAGTCCTCGTTTTTTTAATTTTTTTAAATATACTGTTTATTGAGATTTTGTAAGCAATTACAATCATGAGACAATAGACATTTGTCAAATGATCACATAGGTATAGTATACATCAATCAGGTTATACATTTCCAGATTTTGATCAAATACATTTTCCAACTTGTCCCCCGTTAGAACAACCCCTAAACCCCCTCCCTCCCCAATATCCCATCCCCCCTCCCCCCACCTCAGGTACACTTCTTGCACACCCTTCCTCCAGTATATCCTCAATCTATCAGAAGCCTTCCTAATCTCTTGGCTAGTTTTTCCTTAAGGTACCACTCTGACTGTGTAAAGCGGCTCATGACACCTTTAATTTCTTCATCTGTGAAGACCGTGCTTATAAACACTTCCCATTTGTGGAAGAATGCGTTTACTTGCTTTCCCTTTAGTTGCTCTGCCTGCAATTTTTCCATCTCAAAACACATTCTCGTGTGCTTAAATATTTCAGCAGCAGTAGGCACTCTCTTGCTTAGCCACTCTCTGAGAAGACACCTTTTTGCTGCCAAAATCAGGGTGTGTATTAGTGGGGTTATCGCCACCTTATCAGGAGGCACATGAAACAGGAATAGTTCAGGTGCTAGTGGGAGTTGTATCTTAAGGTGTTGTTTAACCTGCGAACTGACCATTCTCCAGTACCTCTCTGACTCTGGGCAGGACCATATACCATGGAATAGGTCCGAATTCTTCAACTTGCATTTGGGGCAGCTATCCAACCTATCTGGAGTAGCATTGCGTGAGGTACAGTGAAATCCGTATATAGCTTTATGGATCATTCGGAAGTGTGTTTCCCTCCAGATCTCATTAGGTGTAATAGTTCTAATTGTGTTCCAGCCTTTTACAATAATATCCCTATGGTCCATTGAAGGGAATTCTTTGCTCCAGTGGGAGAACATCCGTTCTGCCACTGATGATAGCTTCTTGTCCCTAATACCTTGATACAATTCTGATAAGGATTTTTTTCCCTTTTCCCGTGCCTATGAGGGAATCAAAGTCGTTGCCAGACATTTCTTTTGATAGATTTAACACCCTCTTTTTAAGGAATCCCTGGACCTGCAAATAAGCCAGCATTTGTTTTGCTCTATCTAAGTGGTATATCTCTGTAAGATCAGTGAATTTGTGATATTTTCCCTCCCTGGTGTTCCACATGTCTTTTAATGTGATTATGTGCGATTGCCTCCAAGCTCCAAAATGTTTCGCCTCTAGGCCTGTTGGAAATTCTGGGTGTCCTCATATGCTCATATATTTAGACAATAGGAAGGGCAGTGCAAACAGCTTCCGTGTTGCCTTCCAAGATGCAATTGTGTCTCTAATCATCAGACTATTTTTAGTAGGAGGGGGAATTGCACTTAGTTTGGTGTGTAGTAATGAGGCCAGACTCCAAGGCTGCACTAATTGGGCCTCTAGCGCATAATTAGAATAAAAATTTGTTCTAAGTATCCAGTCAGAACAGTGTCTCATGAGACTGGCTAGATTATAACTACGGATATCTGGGAAATTTAAACCTCCCAAATGTTTGGGCATCTGCAGTTTGGCCATCGAGATCCTGGGTTTCCTTCCCTTCCACAGGAAGGACCGGAAAGCCGTCTCTAGTAATTTAATGTCCGAATGTTTTATGAGAAGCGGTATCGTCTGCAAGGGGTAGAGGAGCTTAGATACACTCATCATCTTTAGTAGTTGACTTCTCCCTCCTAGTGAAAGAGGAAGTTCCATCCACCTCTCAATGTCTGTTAAAATCTTTTTTATCAATGGGGGGTAATTAAGTAAGTATAAAGACTCTGGGGTTCTTCCAATATGTATCCCTAAATATTTTATGGATTTCTTTGCCACCTGAATGGTACAGCCGAGAGCCTGATCAGAATAGCTCTGGGACTTATTTCCTAAAAATAAGATTTCAGATTTGCCCTCATTCACCTTGTACCCTGACACTACACCGAAGTCTTTCAGTGCCTGGAACAGCCGCGGTACATATCTGGAGGGGTTTTCAAAGAACACCAGCAAATCGTCTGCAAATAGGGCATGTTTCACTCGGATGTTACCAACTTTGATACCTTCTAATCTATTATCCCGCTCTATCTTCCGGGAGAGTGGCTCTATTGCAAGGTTGAATAGAAGCGGGGAAAGTGGGCAGCCCTGCCTGGTTCCTTTCTCCAAATGAATGTTTCCTGATAAGAATCCTGGTGTATGTATCTTTGCCAGGGAATTTGAATACAGTGATGTATTGTCTGAAAGGACCAGTAAAGCCCATGGCATCTAATACTGTGTCCATCCATCCCCAGTCAATGTTATCAAATGCTTTTTCAGCATCTATCGTGATGATGGCTGAGGATGGATGTGCATTAGGTCTCAGCCTCACTTCGTCCAATACCGTCAGCACTTTGCGAATATTTGTGACCGCCGCTCTCCCCTGCACAAATCCCACTTGGTTGGGAGTAATCAGTCGCGGTAAGATGCCCGCCAATCTGTCTGCAAGTATTTTAGACACTATTTTAAGATCTACATTAATCAATGAAATTGGTCGATAAGATGCTGCGTTAGTCAGATCCCTGCCGGGTTTGGGCAACACCTTGATATATGCTGTATTGGTGAGGGAGGGCATCTGAGAACCTTGCAAATAACCCGAGTATAACTGGGACAGTAAGGGGTTCCCCACTAAACCCATCAGGTCCCGGAGCCTTGTCCAGTGTCAGTGCTTTAATGGTAGTTGTGATTTCCCCAGCGGTAATGGGAGCATTTAAAATAGTTCTCTCCTCCTCTGTTAATATTGGAAGGGGCACCGACCGTAACCACTCCTGCTTCTCTGAATTGGGCAGGGGAGTAGAGCTATATAACTTACTATACAGGGAGTGCAGAATTATTAGGCAAGTTGTATTTTTGAGGATTAATTTTATTATTGAACAACAACCATGTTCTCAATGAACCCAAAAAACTCATTAATATCAAAGCTGAATATTTTTGGAAGTAGATTTTAGTTTGGTTTTAGTTTTAGCTATTTTAGGGGGATATCTGTGTGTGCAGGTGACTATTACTGTGCATAATTATTAGGCAACTTAACAAAAAACAAATATATACCCATTTCAATTATTTATTTTTACCAGTGAAACCAATATAACATCTCAACATTCACAAATATACATTTCTGACATTCAAAAACAAAACAAAAACAAATCAGTGACCAATATAGCCACCTTTCTTTGCAAGGACACTCAAAAGCCTGCCATCCATGGATTCTGTCAGTGTTTTGATCTGTTCACCATCAACATTGCGTGCAGCAGCAACCACAGCCTCCCAGACACTGTTCAGAGAGGTGTACTGTTTTCCCTCCTTGTAAATCTCACATTTGATGATGGACCACAGGTTCTCAATGGGGTTCAGATCAGGTGAACAAGGAGGCCATGTCATTAGATTTTGTTCTTTTATACCCTTTCTTGCCAGCCACGCTGTGGAGTACTTGGACGCGTGTGATGGAGCATTGTCCTGCATGAAAATCATGTTTTTCTTGAAGGATGCAGACTTCTTCCTGTACCACTGCTTGAAGAAGGTGTCTTTCAGAAACTGGCAGTAGGACTGGGAGTTGAGCTTGACTCCATCCTCAACCCGAAAAGGCCCCACAAGCTCATCTTTGATGATACCAGCCCAAACCAGTACTCCACCTCCACCTTGCTGGCGTCTGAGTCGGACTGGAGCTCTCTGCCCTTTACCAATCCAGCCACGGGCCCATCCATCTGGCCCATCAAGACTCACTCTCATTTCATCAGTCCATAAAACCTTAGAAAAATCAGTCTTGAGATATTTCTTGGCCCAGTCTTGACGTTTCAGCTTGTGTGTCTTGTTCAGTGGTGGTCGTCTTTCAGCCTTTCTTACCTTGGCCATGTCTCTGAGTATTGCACACCTTGTGCTTTTGGGCACTCCAGTGATGTTGCAGCTCTGAAATATGGCCAAACTGGTGGCAAGTGGCATCTTGGCAGCTGCACGCTTGACTTTTCTCAGTTCGTGGGCAGCTATTTTGCGCCTTGGTTTTTCTACACGCTTCTTGCGACCCTGTTGACTATTTTGAATGAAACGCTTGATTGTTCGATGATCATGCTTCAGAAGCTTCGCTTCAGAGTGCTGCATCCCTCTGCAAGATATCTCACTATTTTTGACTTTTCTGAGCCTGTCAAGTCCTTCTTTTGACCCATTTTGCAAAAGGAAAGGAAGTTGGCTAATAATTATGCACACCTGATATAGGGTGTTGATGTCATTAGACCACACCCCTTCTCATTACAGGATGCAAATCACCTAATATTGTTAATTGGTAGTAGGCTTTCGAGCCTATACAGCTTGGAGTAAGACAACATGCATAAAGAGGATGATGTGGTCAAAATACTCATTTGCCTAATAATTCTGCACTCCCTGTAGTAGCTTCTCAGTATGTCATTTATTTCTCCTGGGTGAGTTTTCAGTTCACCTTTATCATTTTTCAGGGCTAAAATATTAGTCAATGGTCTACGTCCCCTGGCCAATCTGGCTAGTAATTTCCCTGCTTTATTTCCATGTTTATATAGATGCGACTCCCATTTTGATTGGGCTAGGTTCTCCCATTTTTGTACCCATAATTCATAGTCACGTTTGGCCTGCAGCCAATATTTACGCGTTGAGGTGTCAGGTTTATTTTTAAATGTTGTATAAGCTGTTCTCAAACTATTGCTTAGGTTCTTGATTTTCTGTTTAATGGATTTCTTCTTACTGAACATGTACGCCATTATTCTCCGTCTCAAAACTGTTTTGCCCGCATCCCAGAGTATCTGGGGGTCTACCGTTCCTTCATTGTCTTGTTTATATTCTAACCACCATCCTCTTAGCATATCTCTAAACTCCTCATCTTGGATGAGGGTGGAAGGGAATCTCCATATAAAGTCTTTCCCTCTGGGGATATGATTCCTGAATAGTACTGAGATCGGTGCATGATCTGAAATGATCATATCCTCGATCCTAGGCTCCGCAAGCCTTCCCCCTTTCTCCTTATTGGAGAGAATGTAGTCTATACGTGACCAAGTTTGACGGGCATGAGAAAAAAAAGTAAAGTCCCTACCCTCCGGATGGAAAGCTCGCCAGACATCTATGAGGCCAGATTCACTCACAAATTGTTTGAAGCGAGCATCCTGTGGCGTTGTTTTAGTTTGTTTCAACCCTCCCCTGCTTCTGTCCTCTTCCTGATCCATCACTGCATTCATATCTCCCATAACTAGTTTGATCCCTGCGTTATCCCTAGAGATACTGTCCTGTAATTTCTTAAAAAACTCCCCATTAGCCTCATTAGGACCGTATACGTTGTAGATATTTACTTCCCCTCCCATTGAGGACAATCGCACCAGGGATATTCTACCTTCGTCATCGTGAACGTGCTCAATCACCTTATAGGGTAACCCCCTCTTAATCAGAGTTAATGCACCTGCTTTCCTGCCAACCGCTTCCGAGCCATAAATGTCTCCCACCCAATCTTTTTTCATCCTAAAAAAATCTGTTTGTTGTAGATGAGTCTCTTGTAGAAGGGCTATATCTGCCTTGAGCCTTTTCAGGTATCTTAGGATCAATCTGCGCTTATGAGGGGACTGCAGGCCTTTCACATTCCAAGAGATGACTTTAATGGAACTATCCATACTGTAGTATTCTGATAGATTTACTAATATTCCCCGTTTTGCTTAAAGTGTACCTGTCCCTTATCCAACCCCCAAAACACCCCCCCATCCCAACCCCAACTAACCACTGGAGCAAATCAGTGAGATGTTCGATGCATCCGCTGATTTTTAGCAGTGTCATAACTCCCCCCAAACAAAAGCTTTGAACTTCACTTTTTTCCAGCAGAGAGAAGCACATAAATTGCTGACCCTACTACAACTCCGACCACAATTTCCCCCTAGCACTTTTGTGAATTAATAGTAAGCAAAACTTAACTTATAGTATAATAGTGGAAAGGCTCCTCCAAGAGATCCTGCCACATGACATTGACCCCAATCTCTCTTCGTCATTATGATTAGACAGTAACAAACGCCCCTATATCTTATATCTTACTCTTGCAATACATCAAGAACATAATGAGGCCATATGTAGAACCAAATGTTCCCCCCCTCTTTTTTTGGGGGGGTCTTTGTATCCCATCCCCTCCCCCAGTTCCTAAAATAACATCTCTTATCTTATGTCCATAAGAGAAGATAACAGGAATGAATGCTATCATAGCATAACAAGGTACTCAACTTCCTCTTGTCTGGAACAACATCTTCTCATCCGGCATCTTGTGGAGTTGGCGATGTCCGATCTCGATCTTGGGTTGGAGTCGACCTCATGAAACGGGTTTCCCTCTGGTCTCGTCGCGATGTATCCTGACATTTCCGAATAGGTGAGGGGCGGGCAAGTTCTTGAAACGGTAAGATGGTTCCAGTAGCATCCGTGCCGCTTCATCTGGATCCACATAGGACGCTGTGTTCCCGATTAGGGTAGAAGACCCTTAAGATAGCGGGTAAAGCAGCGCAAATTGGCATTGTTGTTTGAAGAGTTGGAACATATGGGCGCGAATGCTCTTCTTCTGCGTGTTACCTCTGCCGAAAAATCTCCGAACAGTAGGATCGAATGTCCCCTCAATCTCAGTGCCGCTCCTCCTTTCTTGTATGCTCTCAGGATTGCCATTTGGTCAGAATAATCGAGGTACTTTCACTATGACTTTGCCGTGGCCTATTGTTTCTGCTTGGTGCCTCTGGGTTCAGTACCCGCCTCGTGGCGTTAAACGTCCTTGCGAAGGACCGACTCTGTGCGCTCTTTCTGCCTTGCAGCGTGAGTTTAACCCAAGAGCCCTTGGAATTTCAGTGCTCGCATATGTCCATCAGCTCACCAGGTAGGACACTTTCTGGCAGGCCGACTATCCGTAGGTTACTGCGACGCGATCTATTCTCAGATCGTCGATTTTTTTTCCACATCTGGTGTTCTCTTCCAGCGCTTCTTTAAGTCTGTATATGCATGGTTTCCTGGTCTGATTCAACCAGCCACCAACCTTTGTTCAGAGATCATTCAGTCGCGTCCCAATGTTGCGCCAATTCAGCTTGCATAGTTGCGAATGACTGTGTGATCGTGGAAGACATAGCCTCCTGAAGGTCTGGGAGAATGCGGGTGGCTACCTCCGAAAGCTAGGTGCTTGTAATCAATTTCCCACCCTCCCAGCATTTGTAGCTTAGTTGCGGACCTCGATCTCTACCAGCGGCGCCGCTTGTGTCATTTCTTCCAGCTCTTGGCTGTTAGCCATGTCTTTCAGCGCTGGCGCCTTTCCCGCCTTCATTGGAGTTTCTTTTGTTTTTTTTCACCATCTGTATAAGGTAACGGTCCATAGACCGCGCCGGTTACCAGTAGGTAACTAACTGTACCGTAATCAGTATACTTTCGGTCCGGTAGTCTGGGGTTTAGCCGATTTTTGTGCTGTGGGGTACGGAGCCTCTAACTCATGCTCCTCACCATGCTGGCGCCGTAACCGGAAGTCCCAGTCCTCGTTTTTATCTAAAAACATGTAGGGTAAAACAATCTCCCAATGTGAAGTAAAAGGAATGTATTTTGGGGATAGACAGAAGCTGCATGCAACTTAGTGATTTCATAGAAACAAACTGCATATGGAGTTGCATGGAACAGCTGACAAATTTCCCATCAAAATGAGAAATTTCTGTGGCAGTTGCATGCAATGTAATAGGACACATGTAATCACTGCAGTATCACTATTTTTTTTTATATGCTGGTTGGTGTGGTTGTGTACATACCTGTATTAAGAGTGACTTCTGTTGCCTTATCTAAATGAGCTTTGTTCTTTTACTGTATCGAAGCACGGAGCTTGATTCTATTACCGTATGCATGCACAGGCTTGGTTATTACTGTTTCTATGCACAAATCTTGGTTACTGTATCTATACATGAATCTCGGTTCTGTTACCGTATCTAGGCACAGAGCTTGGTTCTGTTATCGTATCTATGCACATAGCTGGTTCTGTTATCGTATCTATTCACAGAGCTGGGTTCTGTTACTGTATCTATGTACAGAGCTTGGTTCGGTTATGCACAGAGCTTGGTTCTGTTATCGTATCTATTCACAGAGCTCGGTTCTGTTACTGTATCTATGTACAGAGCTTGGTTCTGTTATCGTATCTAGGCACAGAGCTTGGTTCTGTTACCGAATCTAGCACAGAGCTTGGTTCTGTTACCATATCTAGTCACAGAGCTTGGTTCTGTTACCATATCTAGGCACAGAGCTTGGTTCTGTTACCGTATCTAGGCACAGAGCTTGGTTCTGTTACCGTATCTAGGCACAGAGCTTGGTTCTGTTATCGTATCTATGCACAGAGCTTGGTTCTGTTATCGTATCTAGGCACAGAGCTTGGTTCTGTTATTGTATCTATGCACAGAGCTTGGTTCTGTTATTGTATCTATTCACAGAGCTCGGTTCTGTTACTGTATCTATGTACAGAGCTTGGTTCAGTTATGCACAGAGCTTGGTTCTGTTATCGTATCTAGGCACAGAGCTTGGTTCTGTTACCGTATCTAGGCACAGAGCTTGGTTCTGTTACCGTATCTAGGCACAGAGCTTGGTTCTGTTACCGTATCTAGGCACAGAGCTTGGTTCTGTTATAGTATCTAGGCACAGAGCTTGGTTCTGTTATCGTATCTAGGCACAGAGCTTGGTTCTGTTACCGTATCTAGGCACAGAGCTTGGTTCTGTTACTGTATCTATGCACTGAGCTCGGTTCGGTTATGCACAGAGCTTGGTTCTGTTATTGTATCTAGGCACAGAGCTTGGTTCTGTTATCGTATCTAGGCACAGAGCTTGGTTCTGTTATCGTATCTAGGCACAGAGCTTGGTTCTGTTATCGTATCTAGGCACAGAGCTTGGTTCTGTTACCGTATCTAGGCACAGAGCTTGGTTCTGTTACTGTATCTATGCACTGAGCTCGGTTCGGTTATGCACAGAGCTTGGTTCTGTTATTGTATCTAGGCACAGAGCTTGGTTCTGGTATTGTATCTAGGCACAGAGCTTGGTTCTGTTATCGTATCTAGGCACAGAACTTGGTTCTGTTACCGTATCTAGGCACAGAGCTTGGTTCTGTTACTGTATCTATGTACAGAGCTCGGTTCGGTTATGCACAGAGCTTGGTTCTGTTATTGTATCTAGGCACAGAGCTTGGTTCTGGTATCGTATCTAGGCACAGAGCTTGGTTCTGTTATCGTATCTAGGCACAGAGCTTGGTTCTGTTACCGTATCTAGGCACAGAGCTTGGTTCTGTTACTGTATCTATGCACAGAGCTCGGTTCGGTTATGCACAGAGCTTGGTTCTGTTATCGTATTTAGGCACAGAGCTTGGTTCTGTTACTGTATCTATGCACAGAGCTTGGTTCTGTTATTGTATCTATGCACAGAGCTTGGTTCTGTTACTGTATCTAGGCACAGAGCTTGGTTCTGTTACTGTATCTAGGCACAGAGCTTGGTTCTGTTATCGTATCTAGGCACAGAGCTTGGTTCTGTTGACTTATCCAAGTACAAAGCTTAGTTATGATGCCATCTGTTAGTGTATGATAGTTCTGAGCATGGTTCTGCTAGCATTTCTTAGTGCTCAGCTTGGTTCAGATATTGTATGTTAGTACTGAGCTTGGTTCTATTACTGGGTCTAAGTACTTGGCTCTTCTGCCATATCTATGTTTAAAGCTAATTTATGTCACCATATCTGAGCATATCTTATTGCTGAGCTTACAGTGGTTTGGTTAGCGTATCTAAGTTGCAGCTTAGGATAATATAGATAATTTAGTGTATATATCATATGGATATGTTGCATGGCATTACCTTTACTAAAATGTACTTCTTTCAAAGACAATAACTTATATGTACTTCAAAATGGTGGTAACAAAAACTGTAACTCATCTTGCAAATAAAAACAAGCCCTCATTCAGCTACACAGCTAGAAAAATAAGGTTATGGCTATTGGAATACAAAGACATAAAAAATTACTCTTTCTCCACAAAACATGCTTTTACAGTTCAAAATTGGTAAAATATTAAATAATATACAAATCTTTTAATAATGTTATTTATACTGCATTGTTCATGCAATGAAAAAACCATGAAATGATAGCAGTTTTACTTTTTAAAAAGTTATGTG